>NW_013666158.1:88802-101123 GCF_000517525.1 Limulus polyphemus
TATCCTCGACCTCAATGAATTGCAAACACAACGTACGACTCTTTCCGAGTTACCTAACCAAACTTGTCATAAATATCGCCTTTAAAATTATGGCTTTTCACTCTCTTGTTATGAAAAACTCAACAATCATTAAATATTAACTCATAAAATAAATGAATTAATAATGCCTACACTAAACAGTTTTGTATATCCAACACATATACGGACAGGCATCCTCTATAATGACACACATGACGGTCATGCAATATTACATCTTGTTCAATGATGTTACTAACAGTCACACAGACAGGCATCTTATCTTAAAGACGTTACTGTACAGACAGATATAAAGTTTGTGACATGGCAATATCCTCAGTTTTTATGATAATATTGAGTCGCACGCGAAACTGCATCACAATTATTAAGGCCTCACTTCCTATCTCGCATGGCTCAAATCCTGTCACCGAATATGCTCGTCTTTCAGCCATGGAGGCGGTATAATGCGACATGCAATCCTGCTATTCGTTAGTAAAGAGTAGCCCAAGAGTTGGTGATTGGTGGTGTTGACTAGTTGCCGTCCTTCTAATCTATCACTTCAAAACTGGGACGGCTAGCGCTGATATAGCCTTTGAGTAGCTTTGGGCGAAATTTAAGAAACAAAGGATTCCCTATGTCAAAATTCTCGCGTTTATCTTTACAAACGATGAATTTCAAATATATCCATTTAAACTTAAAGTGTATTTGTAAACTCATCTAAAATGCAATCCTTAATACCTTTGTTAAGAATCCAAACACTGTTGATGGATTTGGAAAAGCCGCTAGGGTACAAGATAGACTAAGAAAAGACGCTAGAGTATATGATGGACTTGGAAAAGCTTCCAGAGTATATAGCGGACGTGGAAAAGAAGCTAAAGAAGTGATGAACTTGGAAAAGCCATTAGAATATATTATTGAGTTGGAAAAGAAGCTAAATGATGGATTTTTAAGATCAGATAAAGTGTATAATGGACTCGGAAAAGCAGCTAAAGTATAACACTTTGCAATTCTATAGGATTCAATCTTTCATCATGGAAAGTATCCCTCACTTAACAAGGATACTGGAGTCTGTGTTGGTCATTCAAAACCAAAAGAAATATATCTATAAACGCAGAATATTTTTTATAATGAGACGAAATTAACCCTTCCAGAAACACATTACAATGATATTGGAGTCTAAGTCCATCACTCAAAATCCAAAGATATTTCTGTATAAATACCTGGGCTTATTTATAATGAATGTAAATATTCATCTCGGAGTCATTTAACAAAGGTAATCGGTGTTAGCTTAGAATATGTTCAGCTATAATATTTTCTAAGCTAACACCGTAGATATTAGTCCTGATGATAGTAACTGTATTATCGAAACTAGTCGGCAGTAAGTAAAAATAAATATTTTTGAAAAGGTTTTCTTTGTACGAAGCTTCAGCAGATATTTCTTTTGCAACATCTCAACCAACAATTGGTCCAGTTATCAACGTTATTTTCAAGTTTTCAACAACTCGACTTTCAAGATCTACGTATCTACATGTGCCGATGTTTCCGTTTATCTACGTTATATTTTAAGATCTGTGCAAGAACTCAGCTAACAGATGTTTTCGTATATCAAAGCTATCTTCAATAAATATTTTACCTTTCATTGTGCCAAAGAAATGTCAGTTTTTGTGTTTTTCTTACTCTTAATATTCGGATTATCTCTGCTAATTAACAATATATATTTATACGATAGACTTGATTTCATGTTTTCGAGTTCTAAAAAAATAGCCATTTGTTTTATCAAAATTATGTTTAAAGTTGTATAAAATTTTACGTGAATAAAAATAGCCAATACAAAATTGGAAACATATCAAAATTACCCGGCAAGTTATATCGAGATGACATACATAAACATCCGAATCAAACAAAAACTGTTTAGGCCTAATCAGCTATTCCAAGTCGAATTAAGTCATTAAGGTAGAGTTTAGAACAATTTTCGATAAACTACTTACTCTTAGTTATGCCCCCCAGTGGCACAGCGGTATGCTCAGGCATGGGCAAAGAAGCAAAACAATAGAGGCAATGTTGCGTCAAATAATGTTTTTTGTTTTTTGTTTGTTTTCTACTTGGCTACTTCTACTTGTATGATAGAGCTTGACTTTTTTGTGGGCAATAAAGACGAATATTTATTTAATAATGGAGTTTTTCAAAATAAATGGCTGAGTTTAAGATGATATCTTTTGATTTAAATTTATGAGCATGTGAAAAATACACCAAGTTTGACATTTCTCTGTTGTTAATGATTCCCGTTTAATATTCTTATACAAATGAACACTGTTTTGTCTTCGTCTCAGTTGGTGTTGTCTTTGCTTGTTTTTTGTTTTCTTTCGTGAACTTCCTGTCTGTTGTGTGATTAAACAGACTTTTGCTGTACTACTGAATTGGATGAGCAGCTATCTTCCCAGACATATTATTATTATTTTTTTGCATAAGTGCCTTCACATTTATTATATATATATATATATATTGTGTATACACACACATGGTATATTTCTCGCTAACACATATATATATATGTGTGTGTGTATCATGTCTGCAAGATTGAGTTTCACAATTAAATTTTTAAACAATAATGTTTTTGCAATGTACAAGTTTCAAATTCAACACTTTCTTATAGACTAGCAACATTTCACGTATCGAGTCACCTCTTAGCTAACCTGAGCCTAATGACGACTATAGCAGAGTAACCGAAAACTAGCGGAATAAAATAAAGTAAACTTGGAGAATCCCTGCGTAAGCATGTTCATCTGTGATTATTATCTGAGTAACAGAGACCTGCAGTTTGTATACACATCTCTGAAACAGAGATGTGAAGTTATACATATTGTCACTATACCACAGATCTGCAGTTCTTAGATATATCTGAATAACAGAGATCTACAGTTGCTATACATATCTCTCAAACAGAGATGTGAAGTTATACATATTGTCACTATACCACAGCTCTGCAGTTCTTAGATATATCTGAATAACAGAGATCTACAGTTGCTATACATATCTCTCAAACAGAAATGTGAAGTCATACATATTGTCTCTATAACACAGATCTGCAGTTCTTAGATATATCTGAATAACAGATATCTACAGTTGCTGAAACAGAGATGTGAAGTTATACATATTGTCTATATAACACAGATCTGTAGTTCTTAGATATATCTGAATAATAGACATCTGCAGTTCTTAGATATATGTGTATAACAGAGATGTGAAGTATACATATTGTCTATATAACACAGATCTGCAGTTCTTAGATATATCTGAATAACAGAGATCTACAGTTGCTGAAACAGAGATGTGAAGTTATACATATTGTCTATATAACACAGATCTGTAGTTCTTAGATATATCTGAATAATAGACATCTGCAGTTCTTAGATATATCTGTATAATAGACATCTGCAGTTCTTAGATATATCTGTATAACAGAGATCTACAGTTGCTGAAACAGAGATGTGAAGTTATACATATTGTCTATATAACACAGATCTGCAGTTCTTAGATATATCTGTATAACAGAGATCTACAGTTCTTAGATATATCTGAATAACACAGATCTGCAGTTCTTAGATATATCTGTATAACAGAGATCGATGAAGTGATATTAGTTTAGTCAGTCTAATAAAGATCTGATCATTTATCTATATAATAGTGATTTGTATATTTTTCATTACAATATCAATCTACATATTTCATGCATAATTGTAATTTGTTTATTTATCTGTATATTAGTGATTTATGTATTTATCTGTACAATACTGATTTGTATATTTATCTATAGTAATTGTTTAATTATATGTCTAATAATAATTTGTATGTTTATCTATATAATAGTAATTTGTATGCTTATCTCTATAATAGTAATTTGTATGTTTATCTGTACAGCAGCAATTCGTATATTTCTCTGTATAATAATGACTTGTTTATTTATCTGTTTATACATTTATACATTTACATTTACATTATACATTTACCTAACAACGATTTAAACTTTTATCTGACTTAACAAGGACCTACAATTCAAAATGCAGTTAACTGTGACCTGTAATCTTAATCGTATACCAATGTGTCAAATATTTTATGTTTAATAATGCACTGTATATTTAATTGCTTAAAAATAACCTGCCAAACAATGGCCTAAAATGTAATTAACAGTGACCAGAATATTTATTTGTGTAACAGTGACCTGTACCTTAACCTGTTTAATAATGACCTGTAGATTTGTCTGTCTACTAATAGCAGGTGGATTTGGTATCTAATAGTGATCTGAACATTTATTATCTATCAATGACCTGATTATTTAGCTGTCTAATAATAAACTGGGCATTTATCTAATAGTGACCTGTACTGATTCGTATGTGAATTGTCGACTAGTGGTCTGAAATGTTTGTATATGTTACTTGTGAAATTATATCCTTTACATAATATGTATTGAAAATAGCCGATAACCGCACAATTTATAAATTTAAAAAATGAAAACAACTTTCATACGATTTGAAATTCAATTACAGATTTGAAAAATCAGTGTTTTCATTTCACAATGGGATAGGTTAGCTACACAGTAGAAAGTAAGAAGGTTGAGTGCTTTGATATAAGAATACTATAAAGGTAAAAATAAAAACGAATATAATAATAGAAAAGGTAGCAAAAATATAATGTCGTTCTGTTTCTCATTTACTGAATGTTAACAAACTTTCTTTTTTTTAAAAAAAGTAGACAAAATTTTTGCTAATAATATGTCATAAGCTATATTTTTAGTGTTGTAATTTGTTTGCTTACTAGAGGGAGCCAGTAGTTGTAATGATGATGTAATGTTCAATAGGTTTTTATGAAATATCTAGAACTAGGATTAGTTATAAATATTGAGAATTAGTTAGTGATTAATAGTGAATAAGTATTGAGTCAGCCAGAGAAGTATCTGGATCAATGTAGTGGTCTCGTATATTCAGTTATTCGATCGATTAGCCGTGAAATATTACAAGTTTATCTTTACGTTAGTCTTAGTACTGTTAGCGAGGTATTTCGTTTTGAACGTCATTTGTAATCTTAGGCCTACAAGTTATAACAAGTGTACAGAGATGAAGAAACATTAAGGAAGAAATAAACTAATATTATCGACACGTGGACTGGATATTGAATTAATTTCATTAAAACATTTAAAAGAAGCCACTCAACAAAACAACGACTTTACAAGAAATATTAGCTGTAGTAATGATAAAACACAGTGACATTTTATAAGTTTATTTTAAATAGCATACCTTAAATTTTCTTATTTTAAGAAAAGTAGGTATAGTCAGGTGTGTTGGGACGCTCGACTCGCAATCTGAGGGTCGCGGGTTCGAATCCCCGTCACACCAAACATGCTCGCCCTTTCAGCCGTGGGGGCGTTATAATGTGGCGGTCAATCCAACTATCCCCCTGTCCTTTCCGGGCCACTCATTGTAAAGAAATGGAAAATAACCCTCTCGTGTGTGGATTACCGAATATGCATAATTATTCATGATTCGAAAATGCATAGGGTTAAAAATTAGGTAACTCACAAAAGAAGAAAAAACGATAACTCGAATGTTTTCGGCAGGGAAATTTCTCGTGTTATTGAATTTCTTGTTTTGTGAAATTATTAAAAAAGACATACTTCTAAGTAATGCAATATTTCGCATACTTATTTGGTTGGTAGCGTTTTTGCTTTTCTGCCAGAAGTAGTTAAGTCTGTAACTGCCTTGGATATAAAACATATATGTCTCTCGAGAGAGAGATATTAAATAAAATGTTCTGAGAAAAAAGTTATCAATTTAATGATTAAAGCAATCATAAAGTTGTCTATTAATCTGTAAATCTTAATTAAATACTTCTACTAATATAGGACCTACACAGTGGTAGAGGTAAATAGTTCATCAAACATAACCTACATAACCTCTATTCGCAGTAGGAGTTCCATCTACTAATGTACGGTTTACACAGTGGTAGAGGTAAATAGTCCATCAGACATAACCTCTATTCGCAGTAGGAGTTGCATCTACTAATGTAGGACCTACACAGTGGTAAAGGTAAATAGTCCATCAGTCATAACCTCTGTTCGCAGTAGGAGTTGCATATGCTAATGTAGGACCTACACAGTGGTAGAGGTAAATAGTCCATCAAAAATAAGTTACATAACCTCTATTCGCAGTAGGAGTTGCATCTACTAATGTAGGATCTACACAGTGGTATAGGTAAATAGTCAATCAGACATAACCTCTATTCGCAGAAGGAGTTGCATATGCTAATGTAGGACCTACACAGTGGTAGAGGTAAATAGTCCATCAGACATAACCTCTATTCGCAGTAGGAGTTGAATCTACTAATATAGGACCTACACAGTGGTATAGGTAAATAGTCCATCAGACATAACCTCTATTCGCAGAAGCAGTTGCATATGCTAATGTAGGACCTACACAGTGGTAGAGGTAAATAGTCCATCAAAAATAAGTTACATAACCTCTATTCGCAGTAGGAGTTGCATCTACTAATGTAGGATCTACACAGTGTTGAGAATACATAGTCTATAAGAAATTACTTATATTCACAGACCTCATGGAAGTTAAAGGCATATATATGCTTCTGTGGGGCCTGGCATGGCCTTGGGTTTGTTTAAATCCCACTATTCGATTAGAGTAACACAAGAGGTGATAGTGGGTGCTGTTGATTAGCTACCTGTCTTCCCTCTAACCTATCAGTTCAGAATTAGAGACTGCTAGCGCAATACCTTCTCTCTAGCCTATCACTTCAAAATTAGGGACGGCTAGCGCAGGTTTCTCTGGAGTAATATTGTGTGAATATCTGATAGCAAGCAAACAAACAAGTATAACGGTTCTTCAATATAGGCTTGTAATTGACCGGCGTTGTTTCTATGTCATGCCTTCCTGAAGTGGGGTCATACTGATTCCAAGTCCGTATAAATCGGGGGCTAACTTTCTTGAATACGTTTATTTGAAATGATAGTCGATGTAGTTTTCTTAGGATTTTGGGAAGCGACACGAAAAGTCCACCCTGATACGAAGGTGGATTTTCTACATTATTCTTTCTCATATTCAAATCCTGCCTAAGTCCTAATTGGACGTCTTTACTTCAACCATTGCTCTGCCTCAGCAGCCAGTCAGAGTTACAAAACGTTTGGATGCCAGACAGCAGAATAAATCATATTTACGTTATCTGATTTTCTTAATAAATATCTTGTTGTATTTGTACATTTGCATTCGCTTTTTTTTCCTCTGTAATTTCCGTTTTGTGTATCTTTGCGCGAAATTCAAGCCTATGCGTGTAATTATAACTTATTTTTTCGCATTGACTTTTAGCATATAACTGTAATAAGTTTTTGTTTTTTCTGTTTGGCGCCTATAACAACATATAATACTCGATCCTTTTCGAATTCATAGAAAGTCACTGACTATTTAATTGGTGTAACATAGGTAAAACAAAAAACAAACATAAAATTTGTTATACCGCTGAAATTAAGCAATTCTATTAATTTCTGAGGTTATGATATCCCTATACATCTCGGTATCATTAATTTTTGTGAGTGTTTCTATAGTAAAATTTGTCTTTTAAACGTTTAGCGCATTTATAATTGGTCCCCCAATGGTTTATAAAAGCATAAAAATCGGGGTTCGATGCGCACGGTGGGCACAGATCCGATAGCCCTTTGTGTAGCTTTACGCCGGTTTAAACACAAAACAAACAAACAATTATAATGGCTATTTAAAAGTTATTTAATTTTATTACTGTTTGATCAGTGATGGAAATTACTTTTAATTGCAGATTTTTTTTCCTTCTTAATGTATGTGGCACTACGAGACATTTCCTTCATCTGTGACATCCTGATTCACTAATATGTGGCAAAAAATTGCTAAGTCTCTGCAAAACGCAGCTTCTGGAAATGTTATTCAGAGAATACTTTGGGGGCTATCTGCGCTAGCCGTTCCTAATTTAGCGGTGAAAGAAGGCAGCATCACCACCTAAAGAATAGTGGGATTGACCGTGACATTATAACGCCCCTACGGCTGAAAGGGTGAGCTTGTTCGGTGGGATGGGAAATCGAACCCGCGACCCTCAAACTGGGCGTCAAGCGCCCTAACCACCTAGCCATGCCAGACCCCGCACGAAGGTAATTACTTCCATCTAAAATGTTTTCGGCGTGTATTCAGAAAAACCACAAGCAATACAAAACATTAATGTTATATAGTGTAATGGATTCCCAATGGTACAACAGGAAAAAGAAAGCTCTCAGGATCCATTAAAATGGAGAAGTGCCATGTATACTGTATTCCGTATAAATACTCCAGTCTATGTTATGTAAAGAAATAGAAAAGGCAAGTTAAAGTAAGAAACCATAACGCAAACAGAAGTTTTTGTCGGTAAGGCTCCAGCTAGCGGAAAAAGAAATCAGTTAAATAAAACGTAAAAAGTCTCAAGCAGAGCTCAAGAGTTGTCTTACATGTGGAAAAAACAAACACGAAGATACTTTCTATATTAAACAAACCCCTGAATTACGCAAATCTATGAAAACCTGGTTATCGTTACTGAAAAACAAGAAACCCATTTCAGAAATAATGAAGTTAAAAATGCAATCCAGTAGATAAAATACCTAGCTGCTGATTTTAAGAGATTGACTTTAAGGACATCACAATGACAGATAATAAAACACAACTTCTGATCTGAAGAAATTGATTTCCAAATCATCATGAACAGTCCTTATCATGATTACACTTGAACAAAGCAACATATGATAAAACACCCAACTTCTGATCTGAAGAGATCGATTTCCAGAACATCACAACAGTCCTCATCAGCACTTTACTTAAAGACAGAGGTAGATATACCAAAAGCAAGTGTTTAAATAACTTGAGTTGGACTAATGAAAAAATGACAAGGTTTGTTTATAGCAATAATATAGTTCATTTTAACGATACTTTTGAAAATATAAATAACATTTTCTCATTAAATAGAACATATAATTGCTCCTATTTAAAGGGTAAAGAACTCACAGATTTTCAAAAACCGTGATCGTTAGAAAGACTAAATGCGATTAACTGTCTTCAAGGTTATACTTGGACAAAAAGTGTCATGCAGAATACTTTCTTAATCGCTATCGAAATGAAGTTGATATGACAGCGACACGTAGTGAGTCTGAGACAAAATTAAAAATGAGCATTTATTTTAGACGCTATTAGCGAGTTTATCTAGAGTATAACTAAATTATTCGTCTTTTGTGGTGGGGGCTGTGCAGTAAAATAGGATTGGATGAGCAAGTTCAAGGTGATTGTTCTTTGAACCTACAAAGAAGTACTCACGAACATGTTGTAAAACAAAAGATGAATGTGTAAATCAACATCAACCTTTCATAGAACTAAAACAACCTTACGAACAAGTCATTGTTCCCTGAAGTCATATTCATGAACTTTCAGCCTCTATCTGTTAAACCTGCTCCGAGAGAAAATTATATGTAATGCCTTACTGGCTGGTACATAACACTAAATATTTTCTCTCGGCAGATATTTCTGTAGTATACAGTAAATGTATTTCCTAGGTTGTTTTTTAATGTAAAATAAAACGTGATTTCTTTGTGAACTTATCTTAAACCGCTTTCGTAGTTGAAAAGAAAAATAAAGATCGTTTGTTTTTGAATTTCGCGCAAAGCTACACAAGGGCTATCTACACTGGCCATCCCTAATTTAGCAGTATAAGACTAGAGAGAAGGCAATTATTCATCACCACCCATCGCCAACTCTTGGGCTACTCTTTTACCAACGAATAGTGGGATTGACCGTCACATTATAACGCCCCTCGGCTGAAAGGGCAAGCATGTTTGGTGGGACGGGGATTCGAACCCGTGACCCTCAGATTGCGAGTCGAGCGCCCTAACCACCTGGCCATGCCGAGCACGAAATAAATATTAATGTTAACATCCACGTATTTTTAAATGAATGAGAGAAGATTAGATACTGTAGAGATAATAGATATTGACTGATTATTGTTGTTAATGAAAAACCTACACAATGATCTATCCACTTTCTGCCAAATGCGGGTATCGAAACCAGATGTTTAACGTTTTAAACCCTCGGACTTACCGCTGAGCCGTCGGAGGGCGTATTGTCTAAGAAACCTATCATACATCTGCTTTTATTTTTTTTATCCTTGCCTGAATAATTTATCTCAGTAAAATATCTTACTGCATCAAAGACGATACTACATATCTTATAGTAAAGTATTGGACGAGGTTGCAAATTTTATTCCAGAAATCCCGGCAAATCAAGCAAATTTGTTTTATTTTTATATTTGATCAAAAATATTACTTTGGGAACATATTTTAACATTCTAAATCCAGAACTTGTTTATTTTTGGAATTTCGCGCAAAGCTACACGAGGGCTATCTGCGCTAGCCGTCCCTAATTTAGCAGTGTAAGACTAGAGGGAAGGCAGCTAGTCATCACCACCCACCGCCAACTCTTGGGCTACTCTTTTACCAACGAATAGTGGGATTGACCGTAACATTATAACGCCCCCACGGCTGAAAGGGCAAATCCAGAACTGCGTTTACTTCAGAATTTATCGTCTTCTTTCGCTACAAAATTCATCTTTAGAAACTAGTTTCACAATTTTTATTCAGACCACACTATATTCCGTAATCATTTTTATAGCACTACATGAAGAACACTCTTTCAAATTTTTTGATCCGAAACATACTAATTTCAGAACCTATATTCCACTCTCATATTCCATCGTCACGAAATTCAACCAAAACAACATAATTCCAAGTCCCCAGAAGTACACTTATCACAGAACCTACTTCCCCCAGTCCTATTCGAGAACCCGCTTTCATTAAGAACTGTACTTATATTACGAACTAGTGCTAGCAAAGGATACCCTGTTTTAGTTTACTTCAACTTAAGTTAATTCCGAGTCTCATCGTGTGAACACACACATTTCATTGTGTGATATTAACAACTAATACACACAAGATTTTAAAGTGGCGTCGTTAAGGGTGACAAAACTTTGTGACTTCTTTCTATGTTGTTTCTTCAAGAGCCTCAGAAACTAACATTTGATTTCACTGACCATGTTATTTACATAAGACATCAAATATAAATATTTCACTGTTCCCAAGAAAACATAACTTAAATTTTGAATTTAGTTTCCCATTGATTTAGAACCAAATGATTGCAGAAAAAAGTTTTTCTTTAATTATCATTATCATGTAACGTGTACTGAATAACAAGATAACCCATCTCTTTACTTTCCTGAACGTGAATAAGTTCCTTTCTTTTCTCATAAACATTAAAAATGGGTAAATAGATACATAGTTTTTAAGTGCATAGTTTTTCGGAAGGAGCGCTAAAAAGTAGACATGGTTATATTTGTCCTACTAATTGTTCGAGAGCTCCTCAAATCCACATTAGCTTTGAAGTACATGGATTTTTATCGTATGTATTTAGAGAGGGCCAGCTTCTACATTTCCTGAGCCAAGTATAGCAAGCGGAAGATCTTGCTTGCCAGAACACTACATGTAGTGATGTTGCCTGGTTCATAGTTTCTGACAATGTTATAACCTTGTTAATGGGCAGAACCAAGGGTACTAATCTACTCTGGAGTGGATAAGAGAGCCTCTTGTTGTGCTAGAGTAAGTAAACAGAACGTCCGTTGTAACAAATGAGTGACTAAATAGAACGTCCCGAGTAAGTATTGCGATATTAACGTGTAGGCCTGACATATTTCACTGAATGGTATCAAAGGAGCTATGCAAACTTCTGATTATACCTAAATAACGTGAAGATGCCTGAAATGAACCATCATTACACAGGACGTCGAGCATGCAGTGCCCAAAAGAACCTCTTTTTTGTGTGTGCGCGAAATGATATATCATTTTATTTTAAATCGCAAAGCTGCACAATGGGCTATCTGCACTGTGCCGATACAAATGTATGTATATTATTTTAATCCTCTAATAGAGGTGTTAGTACGCAGTTTTAATAACTAGAATGTATAGGTGTTAGTACGCTGTTTTAATAACTGGAATGTAGAGGCGTTAGTACGCCGTTTTAATAACGGTAATGTAGAGGTGTTAGTACACCGTTTTAAAAACGGTAATGTAGTGGTGTTAGTACGCCGTTTTAATAACTGGAATGTATAGGTGTTAGTACGCCGTTTTAATAACTGGAATGTAGAGGCGTTAGTACGCCGTTTTAATAACGGTAATATAGAGGTGTTAGTACACCGTTTTAATAACGGTAATGTAGA
>NW_013666158.1:102012-103098 GCF_000517525.1 Limulus polyphemus
TGGAATGTATAGGTGTTAGTACGCCGTTTTAATAACTGGAATGTAGAGGTGTTAGTACGCCTTTGTAATAACTGGAATGTAGAGGTGTTAGTACGCCGTTTTAATAGCTGGAATGTAGAGGTGTTAATTTGTTTTGTTTTTGAATTTCGCGCAAAGCTACACGAGGGCTATCTGCGCTAGCCGTCCCTAATTTAGCAGTGTAAGACTAGAGGGAAGGCAGCTAGTCATCACCACCCACCGCCAACTCTTTTAAACTTTGGAGGTGCGAGTTTTTGTGTACTAAAGAGGTGTAAGTGTTGGTTTACTACCAATGTTATCGTAAAGAACGTTGTAATGGTAATGCTCACGTACCATACTTAGCGGAATTCGAAATATATTTCATTCACCAAGGTCCCCTATATGATCGCTTCTTGATACAAAATCAAGGGTTAATTCAAAAAACGTCACTACTTCTCATAAAAACAATAATAATTATTTATTTATGACATTCTAAAGGCTGATAATTCGAACAACGTCAATAACAGTTTATTTAAGCAACAACAATAGCAGTATATTTAAACAATATTAACAACTATGATTTTTTTACACAACATTAACAGTTGTTGATTCAAACAACTTCAATAACTGTTTATTTATGCAACATCAATAGCTGTTGACTCAAACAACTGCAATAACTGTTTATTGATACATTACCAACAGCTGTTATTTCAAGTAACTTCAAAGAGTATTTATCTATACATCAATATATATTAAATCAGTCTATGCATCAACGATTATCTATACAACATAAACAACTTTCTTATTTACACATCAGTCACTGAATATTCTCAGAACATCAACGATTATCTATACAACATAAACAACTTTCTTATTCACACATCAATCACTGAATATTCTCAGAACATCAACGATTATCTATACAACATAAACAACTGTCTTATTCACACATCAGTCACTGAATATTCTCAGAACATCAACGATTATCTATACAACATAAACAACTTTCTTATTCACACATCAATCACTGAATATTCTCAGAACATCAACGATTATCTATACAACATAAACAACTTTCTTATTCACACA
>NW_013666158.1:103973-110395 GCF_000517525.1 Limulus polyphemus
TAACTTTTTTATTCACACATCGATCACTGAATATTTACAGAGCATCAACGATTTTAAAAACACGGACACCTGCTAATTCATACGACATCAGTTACTGTTTGTTTACAGAACATTACGACTGCTTGTTCTTAGATGTAACATGAAAGATTGTTTATTCAATAACATGAGCGATTTTTCCATAACACATCATTGTTGATTGTTCACGTACACAACAACAACAATGTTTAGACATTCATACGTCACCAGCGTTGTTATGAGCTCAACATGAAAGGCAGTTTACTTACTTTTCTGGCACAACAGATGAAATGTCGAAGCATGACGCTTACGTTGGGAAACAAACTCGCCCATTGGCTTTCATCCAAGATGACGTCATATCTTTTCAAGAGTAAGTTGGAGCACTTAGAGAGAAGCTTACTTGTGTCTGGGACACTATAGATAAGTGGAATGCGCAGAATGGCCGTGATAAGTTAAACACTGAGTCGTGTTTGTCCCCACTCCGAACGAAACAAGAACATTCCATATTAAATATCATTTTGTCTTTACGTTTCCTTAGAATATCGATGAAGTGAAAAAGTGGTAATTGAAACAAACAATTCCAATACGACATCCAGATCTGGTGTGAAAAAAAAACAAACTTTAACTGAGTGCAAGATTTGAGCGAAAACAATTATATATTTTAAAAGGTAAGATTTGAAATCTCTTTTTTGTTTTAAGGTTTCCGATAAAATATTTCTTTATGTAAGTTATGTATTTTAAAACAGTTTTATTTATAAACTTTTGCATTGAACTAAAAAGGTACTTATTATGAAACAAAATTCTTAAATTTTTTTTCAAATTTGGTCCACAATTATGTAATGCAGTGATTCTGAACGTGGGGAGCACGGGGGCAGTTTGAATATATTGGGGGCAATTTGAAAATGCTACAATAAGAAAAATTAAACTCCCATTTTTTTTGGTAAATTTCAAAATTTTACATTATATTATTATACCTTTTCAACTCCAAATTCGTTTTTTTATTATATTATATTGTTTTTTATAATTTTTTGAGATGTCGAAATGGGGCATGGAGCAAATAAGGTTAAGAACCGCTGATGTAGTGTGTACAACTCAATGAACTGATTGTCATCAAATGCAACTTTTATACAGTATTTTCATATATATATGGAATGGGAAACTATATACTTCTTTAACTTACGATATTGTTTGGCAAATTTTAGTAATGACTTGACATCTTAGTTTTTAAATCCTATATATAAAATAAGTCAGAGCAGACAAAAAGTTTCTTTAGAGTTGACGTAAAAGTGGGTAAAGTGAGCAGTTATTTGATGACACTGGGTTTCATCTTGTCATCTTTGATTTATGTCTGTGGACGAGAATATACTTTGTATAATTTTATGTTTATTTTGTGTCGATACTAAGATGATATGGGAGCTGTTATAGAACATCGCACTACATGCATTAGCCTATCAAACAAGTCTGCTCAGACCACTTGAGTCGTTCTTCATCCGACTTGAAATGTCGTCGTTCGACATCTTCCACGACTCACTACTTTTTTTTTTTATGGTGAACTTAATTATAAGTACTGATTTTCCTACAAGATTTTGCGCCTTTTTTATGGTTTCAGAAAAACTTGTAAATGACCGAAAATTAAACAGAACATTTTTCTTAAATGGCCTAGATTTTACACGTGTTACGGTCAGAAGGCTCTTCTTACAGCAAGTGTCTTGATAATGGGAATACCGATGTCAGGGGTATACCATGTGACCTCGTTATATTAACCTAGTGATAACATGGTGAGTCGACGCTAGATGGCGTTTACCCTGAACTATCTTGCAAGTTCACTAAACGTTGTATAACAGCAGTGGTTTCATCAAAGTTTCTGAAGTGGAATACGATCGATCACGGATTCTCCACAATGAATCACTCAACACTAACGTCAACGTCGAGTTGATGCATTACACACGATGTGACATCCAGTTTAAGGAATTCCACAAAGTGTCATAACACAATGGTCGTTTGTATTAGTCTCCAAATAATCGTTACCGTCACTTTAACAGTTTTAAGGTGCTGGATTATTTACGCAACGTCATTTTGATGGAAAGTGGCACATAATTACAGACATAACAAACATACCTTAGAAGAGAAACAACGTTCTTTATCGTTGTTATTAACTTTAGTAGCTCATAATTACAGACATAACAAAGATATCTTAGGACAGAAACAACGTTCTTTAGCGTCATTATCAACCTTAGTAGCTCATAATTACAGACGTAACAAAGATATCTTAAGACAGAAACAACGTTCTTTAGCGTCATTATTAACTTTAATAGCTCATAATTACAGACATAACAAAGATATCTTAGGACAGAAACAACGTTCTTTAGCGTCATTATCAACCTTAGTAGCTCATAATTACAGACATAACAAAGATATCTTAAGACAGAAACAACGTTCTTTAGCGTCATTATTAACTTTAATAGCTCATAATTACAGACATAGCAAACATATCTTAGAACAGAAACAACGTTCTTTAGCGTCATTATTAACTTTAATAGCTCATAATTACAGACATAACAAAGATATCTTAGGACAGAAACAACGTTCTTTATCGTCATTATTAACTTTAATAGCTCATAATTACAGACACAACAAAGATATCTTAGGACAGAAACAACGTTCTTTATTATTAACGTCATTATTAACTTTAACGAAACTTGCGGATACCTGCTATGTTATTCGAATGAAAATTTGTTTTATATTTGCATTACACCTATTTTATCTAGACTTATGAAAACTTAAAAGCCAGGCAAACTCTAGAATAGTAGACAAGCCAGTACCTGTGAGAGGAATAAAGATGAGACTGTAGAATCGTCCTCAGCTGACCAAATCTTCATCTGCTATCATACATATTATTTCCACACTTACATGAGGGCATGTGTTTATCCTAATGGTTTGGCGTTCCCTCATTTGCATACAAAATTTTTGGGTGTGTTCACAGTACAGGA
This sequence comes from Limulus polyphemus, assembly GCF_000517525.1. NCBI lineage: Eukaryota > Metazoa > Arthropoda > Merostomata > Xiphosura > Limulidae > Limulus > Limulus polyphemus. Next base: position 106,979 of record NW_013666158.1, read on the forward strand.
GCCTGGGGGTGGGGGTGAGATATCACAGACAAGTGCTAAGACAAAACAAAAATGCTGTTAAAGAAAAACATGTTTGTAGAAAAAGGGAGTGGACAGCTGCAAGATTGTTTCTTGCTAATTTCAGGACAAACAACCCAGCTGCCATGTTATCTCCCGCCTCATACAAATGACTTTCTCTTTCTAGACAGCGTAAAAGGTGAAAGTGGAAAGACGTTGAACTTTCATGAAGAATGTGAGTTTTAGTGAAGAGAGACTTGTCTTAACCTGGCTTAAAAGCCGTAATACAGGGCAGGAAATAACCTCTGACTCAGCACGTACAAGCTTAACTGCATGATTATATGTGTTGTCTAACTATATAATAACAGTAGTGGGAAATATAAAAAAAAAATACTGCTAAACCGAATTGGCGATGATATAGCTTTATAGCTAAAGTCTATTGAAAAGTCGGTCTCTTTGGCTGCCAGTTAGAAACAGTAATTCTACTTGTAACTGACTGAAGCTACTGAAGGGTAAAATACTATGGCTGCCAGTCAAAATCGGTACTTCTACTTGTAACTGTAGATACTGAAAGTGAAAATACTATGTATGCCAGTCAGAAATAAGATTATTCTTGCAACTGACTGAAGCTATTGAAAGGTAAGACACTATGGGTGCAAGTCAGAAAAACTGATTCTACCTACAACTGATTAAAGATACTGAAAGGTGAGACACTATGGCTGCCAGTAATAAACACTGATTATACTTGTAACTGGTTAAAGATACTGAAAGGTAAGACTGCCAGTCAAAATCAGTAATTCTACTTGTAACTGAAGATACTGGAAGGTAAGACACTATGACTGCCAGTAATAAACACTGATTATACTTTTAACTGGTTAAAGATACTGAAAGGTAAGACTGCCAGTCCAAATCAGTAATTCTACTTGTAACTGAAGATACTGGAAGGTAAGACACTATAGCTGCCAGTAAGAAATGGTGATTCTAACTGAAATCTACTGAAAGATCAGGCGTTTTCGCTGTTCAAATGTTCCAAAATATATGAACATTTGTGTACTTACAAAACTGTAATACAAGGCTTAGATATATTACTCTAAATTACACAAAAAATACACATAGTTTATTTTGTTGATTTACTTGTTCAAATAAAGCATTGACAAGAACCTCGACATAATATTTACTACAATAGTATTTAGTTTTTGTATGTCCTGAAAATGTGCGCGAACCTTACTATCTAAATGCGCACACACTTCATTTTAATGGATTTAAACAAAAAAGCTGATGTAAATATATTTTAGTAAAATATTTTTACAACATATTAAAAGCTCATCAAAATTTTTAAAAAGGTCTAACGTTTGGTAGTAGAATAACATTATAAGTTTATTTATTGGTAGTATTAAGTACGGTAAAGTTTAGTCCTAACTAAACTAAAGCAAAACACGTGCACAAGTTAGTGTTAATTTCTTTCTTTCTCGAATATAGGTCGTACTTCATAAAGGCTTAACTAATGTTGGGCCTAAGACAAGTGGAGTTATAATTTCGGTGTCTACGATTAGAATTATTTTGTATCATTCTAGAAATCCCGTAGTTAAAGAGGTACTGCTGTAATAAAGATACTAATTTGACCGTAAATATTGTGCGCGTGTCTCTGCTAGTCGGTAATAATACAGTGTTATTTTATAGATACTGAAACCAGCTATTTATGTGGGACATACACTAACGCGATCACGAACATGGAGCAATTTTAAATGAAATACTTTCTTGAGTTCCTCGAACTTTATAGGAGTATGACATTGTATTTTGTGTAACAATAGGAGAATCAGGCATAAGTAAACGGAAGTTTTAGACCTAAGATCGATCTTTGTTCTTCTAGTTTTCAATGACCCACGTGAGGCGTGAAAACTGTCTCAAGACGAATTATGCACGCGAATTTTGGCATGAGACACCGAACGAATTATAATACCGACCCAATATCAGAGCGAGTTTTGACAAGTATCCGGTTTCGTTCCTCAGTATACTACACGTGCTAGAAGTATGTGATACCATAGTGATAAATCTGATTTCACGCGAACTTCTCTATTACTCATTAAGGATGCGATTACTAGAAGGCCCATGCTGTTAGAAATATGATTTTATAAGCAGGAAGAAAAGTGGCCCGGCATGGCCAGGTGGTTAAGGCACTCGACTCCCAATCTGAGGGTCGCGGGTTCGAATCCCTCCCCCACCAAACATGCTCGCCCTCTCAGCCGTGGGGGCGTTATAATGTGACGGTCAATCCCACTATTCGTTGGTAAAAGAGTAGCCCAAGAGTTGGCGGTGGGTGGTGATGACTAGCTGCCTTCCCTCTAGTCTTACACTGCTAAATTAGGGACGGCTAGCGCAGATAGCCCTCGTGTAGCTTTGCGCGAAATTCAAAAACAAACAAACAAACAAGGAAGAAAAGTATTTGTTTGCTTTAGAATTTTCGCGCAAAGCCAAACAAAAGGATATCTGCTTGTAGCCGTCGCTAAATCTGATCAGATATAGAGCAGAGGAAAGGCAGCTAGTCAACAGCACCCACCGCCAACTCTTGGACTAATCTTGTCTAGCCGAATAGTGACGTTTTTGACTGTCACTCTTATATTGCACCCACGCCCTCAATGCACGTTGCACATTTTGGTTGCATCGGGATGCGATTCACGAAACCTAGGATTCACAGTCTGTGCACAGTAACACACAGCCCACACGAAAAAGCAATAAGTGGATGCAGAAAGACCTGATTGTGTATCTTCTGCAGCTGATGTTACCACAGTGTACGTACGAGTACTTGAAAATCTTCACGGTACAATCCGCAACAGTCTATCGATTTGACAGAATATATACTTTACATAACTAACCACAAAAAAACCTGTTTGTCCAACAATAATTTAATGATACGGTTACAATGTGATATAAGTAATACTTCTTTAGTCTATTGCAAATAAGATTGGCGGTCAATTCCCTCTATTTGGTAGGATGAGAGTAGCCCTAGCGTTGGCAGAGGGTGCTGTTGACTAGTAGCCCTAGCGTTGGTAGAGGGTGCTGTTGACTATCTACCTTCTCATTTTGAAATCAGATCAAAATTAGGGACGGCTAAACGGAAATAGTCTTTTGTGTAGCCTTGCACAAAAAATTCTAAAAAAATTAAAGTTTATTTGTAATTAAGCACAAAGCTACATAATGGGCTAGCTGTGCTCTGCCCACCACGGGTTTCAAAACCCGATTTCTAGCGTTGTAAGTCCGCAGACATACCGCTCTGCCACTGGGGGGAGGATCAAAGAATTATATTATTTTATGTCAATATAATGATTTCTATAAGCAAGGCCCGGCATGGCCAGGTGGTTAGAGCGCTCGACTCGCAATCTGAGGATCGCGGGTTCGAATCCTCGTCCCACCAAACATGTG
>NW_013666158.1:111395-123662 GCF_000517525.1 Limulus polyphemus
ACGGGAAAAAGCTACAGAAGAAGAAGTACATGAGCAGTGTTTGTTAGTAGTCTTAAGAAATACATTTGTTCCAGAATTAATTATATTTCTTAACTAATCATTATTCTACTTATGTGGTATCTTATACATTTTCTCTCAACAACAAAAAGAAAAAATAGAAAGAGAGATTTTTCACCGTAATGTTCCTAATTCAAAGCTATAAGTAAGGGGGTAGCTTCATTTTCTTTCCTTTATAAATGAATTATGCAACAAAACTAAAGGAATCTATCTAGAAAGATCCAAGAACTGACATTTTATAAAACAAATATAAATACTGAATATTTACCAAGAAGGTTAGTTTTACTTAGAATTTCACTTGTCACTGTTTTTTTTATATTTATTCATTTTTTTTGGACATATAATTAACTTGGCAGATTCTTTACGGCATATAATCTAGTATTTTTTTTACCAGTTCTTTGAAAGTATTTGTTGAATACTGAAAACATAATAATTTCAGAAATTGACATTTGATAAATTCCTCTTCAGATATTACAGGCACATTATAAGGGAAAAAAAAAGAGCCTTATGAATATTCTGGCTGAAAAAGTATGTGAACCTTAATTAGTCCATCTAAGTAATTTTTTCAGATTCTGTTCATCTAGAAAAGAACTACTGATCTTCTGAAAATGCTAGTTAAGAAGTTTTGTGTCCATGATATAATTTGTAAAGTTTCATTGTTCATAAATGAAAGCCTTGTGTGCATACATTTTATTCCGAGTTTTGAGGCTAATTGAAGGAAGTGTTTTAGCATAGCAGGTAATACTGCAATTTTTAACTAAGCTCATATCCTCTTTAGATAATACTTCATAAGTGAGGTGGCTTTACTTTTCTATTAGCATCAGAACTAAGCTTCTATTCCACGAGACTACTAAATTGAAGTGGGATGGCTGTACTTTTTCAATTAACCTTTTATAACTTCTTGGAGGATATAAAGTATCACTTTGTCTACCTGATATGACAGCATCTAAGACTTGTACTTTTTTTTTCTAAGAGGACAGTAATGAAATCTGTTGGTGCTAAAAAATTAGTTCAAAATAGATGAATTAAGTTCTTGGTCCATACTTCTAATGATAGTAGCAACCCCTACATTTAAGTTGTAAAAGTATTATTGATTCCATGAGTATTTTCACACAATAAACTAATGATTATACAGTTTGTTTGTTGTTGTTTTTTTTGGGGGGGGGGAGATAGAAAATATTCTGAGTTGTTCATGTATCAGATGAATATTAAAAATCTGTTTTAAATAATTTGCTAATTTTCCAGGTAGCACATTAAAACTCTTTCCTATACCTGCGCATTAATTATATCCATTCCTGATCTAGTCTTAACCATAGGGAAGACAGTAACTTCATTTCAAAAGGTATTTATCTCACAAAATTCTTTCAGGAGAAAAGTATCCCTTTTAATGATGAGGAACCCACTTTGAGACTAATAATGCTTGGAGACGGCTTGAATGGGTAATGAAGAAAAACGTTAATAAAATTTAACATAACAGCAAATGTACAATTATGTTGTACATTTGCTATTATGTTAAACTTATATTAAAGCTTTTCTTCATTACCCATTCAAGCCGTCTCCAAGCATTAAAAGTATCCCTTTATCTTACTAGACCAGAATAAGAAAAATGGAATATTCGTTGTTTTTTTTTTATTTTTTTGATAATCTTTTATTTAGTTTGGTTTTAAAGAAATATATTAAGAAATATCAGCCATAAGAATTTTCTTTTACAACAAAACCTTGGTTTGATAAGATCTATAAATTTTAAATTTGCCTTGTATTTAAAAGAAGAGATGGTTCCATCAATTTTATACTATACCCCAAATGGTAGAAATAGTACATAAAGTTTTATTGTCTTCTAAATGACTATTTTTATTGTGTAAAGTAAATTACCTATCATAAAAAATAATCTAACATTAATCTCAGCATTGTTTTGTTAGAATATGATATATTGAACTTGGCAGAAGATAATCTAAATAGTAAACCATTCTACTGATAAGTGAATCCCTTGAATTAAAAAATAGCTTTCATCAGATGAAACCAAAACTTCATATGAGTCACTGTGTTTTTTCTGTACCACTGAAAATGTAAACTCTGTTCAAAATTCTTTGAGCTTTTACTAAAACAAATGCTAAAGAACTGATTTTGGAAGTGGAGAAATTATACTAGTGATTGTTTCAGTTTATTTTGTGGTAGTTACTCATATAAGACATGGTTATGATACTTTTCTTACTTAACTCTTCTAATTAGACAAGTATTGATGACAGAAGATGAGAGTGATAGCTATAAACTTAATATTATCACAAAAATAGTTACATAACTGTCCAGGTTGTTTTCATCTACCTTTTACTCAGTGGTTTATCTTCAGAACCTGTGTATCACTGCTATTTGAAAGTATTTATATTACGATCTTCAGACAATGTTGAAGTTCATTATTAGTAAATTAAAATAGTTTAAGGATCTCTGTGTTAAATCTACTCATTTGAGTCAGATTACAGTAACAGAAAATTATCACTTATTTGGCTGAATTTCCAGGCAGTGAAGATGTTCCAGGAAGTTCGAAGGCTTGAATCTCATCGACTTCAAGGAATGGAATACTTCAGTACAGCCCTATGGCATTTGCAGCAAGAAGTATCACTGTCTGCCCTTGCCCAGGAACTAATCGACATTAATAGGGAATCTCCAGAGGTATATGAAAATTGCATATCATTTATTGCTTAATACATAGCAAAACATTTTAAGAATGAGCATACAGACTACGTTTAATAATTGTGCTTTTATACCACATATTTTAGTATTATTAATTTTATTTATCACAAGATAATCATTATCTTAAAACCTTTATAAAGTGGTGTCCATCAGTGAAAATAGTATAACATCTCAAACTTAGTTAAGATGTGTCCTTGTTTTAAAAAACATTTTCTTTATATACATTATTCAGGACTAGAACAGTTTTTAGCTGATTACTTTACTACTTCACATTTTTTTCAAGGTTTAATTGCATAATTTGGTAATTTCTGTATCACTGCTGTTTGAAAATACTTATATTGTGCTTTTCAGAATATATTAAAATTCATTTAAAGTACTTTTTGAACTCTAGGTAAAAAAGAAGCTGAGTTCTTTTTGTCTGAGGCTACCTTGATGTGAATAAAAAAGTTTGGGGCCCCCCGTAACCTGTAAAAATCCCTTAAATGTGATTTTAAAATGTCCTCCCCCCACACTACTTTAGCATGGTGATTAAAAAACTGCTGTAGTAAAAACAATAACATCTCCATTTGACATACTGTAACATTTAATTAATTCAACATAATTTTTATCAGCTTATTCTTTATTTATAATTAAAATTAATTCACCATATTTGTTTTTGGCCCATTTTTTGTAGCTCCCCGGAAAAAGCTTCATGGCTCCCAGGGGAGCTGCAGCTCCTACTTTGGGAAAGACTGACCAAGGAGATTGCCTGTTCCTGTCAGACTCATATATTAGAGAAATAATAAAAACTATAAATTGAAGTATTAAGAAACATCAAGTCGACACAAGTCTATACATTACCTCTCATGACTGAATTCAGCTACAACACTAGTTATGTTGAGTAGGACCTCTTATAAATCCCCATTCTCACTTGGGACTGAAAAATAAATATTAAAATGCCTTTATTTTTCTTCTTTCTTTTTTTACAAGAATTTATATCTTTTACCTTTGGATTTTAACAATTTCCCACCTTTTATGAACTACTCTACTGAACTGTTGGTGTTTGACACTAAAATTCAGTAACTGGGGTTCTCTAATAAAACAGCAGTGATCCTCAGGTGCACTACAGTCAGTGTAAATAACATACAGAAAGGTAATAACAACTAACCTTATGAAAGTTTCAGAACAAAGACAGAAACATATCTAAACTTTAGGAAATGCATTCTATAAGCTCAGTTCCAGTACAACCCCTATATGATCCAAGTTTATGAAATAATTTCATATTCAGTTACTTCTTGTAATCATACTTAAAAAAAACATATGGTGTATTTATATGATGTAATACTTTGTCTCATTCTTTTTTCTTTTTTTTCAAGGGTGTGTGTGTAATTTTCTACAAAATTCTAGGCCTAGCACTTTGAGCAGTATATACAACATTCTAACATTAGATCAAAGAGTGACACCTGCCAGCCAAACTAGTAAAATGTAATTTCAAAGAGTGATAAATATACACCTTATTATGCAACAGTATATTGACTTTTAGTACAAATCTATTTGAAATCATTCAATATGTTATAAGAATGCATACTGAAAAACAAAAGTATGTCTTTAGTGGAATTCCATTATTCCAATCTGGGTGAAGATGAATCCACAAAATAAAAACATTTAGGCAGAATATGTGTAACATGTTTTGTAAAACACATTTGGCCATCCCTTCTCTTTTAGTTGAATAGTGGTCAGGTTTTTACGTATATGTATGGGCAGGATTCTTTACATTGGTTGTTTGTGACTTGTTGGCATTAATTTCAACAATAAACAAACAGCACACAGTCCATTTGTTTTAAAGTAATATGTATTAAAAACAAGTCAAATGTGTATGCAAATGTTGTTACACAGTTAATCACCCAGTTGTCTGCAGAGCTTTAAATAATCACATCTTTTTGTCCATGTCCACACAGACTGGTACAATTACTTTAGAACACAATTAACAAGATGAATTATTCTTCTCTGCTCTGTTATTACAATACAATTGGTGATAAGTTCACTTACGTTATGCTGTTTGTTACTGCAGTTGTATTCAAAGCATTAGATAATTGTCTCTTTTCCTCAAAAGTTCACACAGGTTTGTTCAATTACCTTAGAACACAATTGAAAAGACAAATTATTATTCTCTACTCTGTTGTTACAATACATACAATACAATCTGGGATAATTTCTTTAAAAAAAATGCCACTATACGCACTTTACAGCTAAATTCACAAACATGCAGTCCAGATCTGTTTGATTATATCTCTCACTAACTTAACTGAACTACATTTTGGACACGTATCTATAAATAGCCCAACTGGGGCCTAGAGCTTTACACACACTACAATATATATTAAGATGTACTAGTACTCAATCAAAACAATGAGAAAAACTTAAAAAGTTCTGTTAACATGACACAATAATACAAATGCCAAATCACAGCAGTGGATTTACACAATGTGTAATTTGTACACAATTATGTAAACAAACCTGTGATAAACTATTGCTTCTAAAAATAACTAAATTTAGCACTTGAGCTATACTTAAATTAAAACAGTCATGTATATCTAACAAATAGCATATAATAATGGCTGGAGATGGCTTAAATGGGTAATAAAACTTATATTAAAGTTTTTCTTCATTACCCATTTAATTCGATGACGAGGAACCCACTTTGAGACTAATAATGGCTGGAGACGGCTTGAACTGTGGAAGGGTAAATCGACGTTTTTTTTCTCCCCTCAACGATACATTTGTGTCCAATCCTTTATGCTCACTGCTTAAATTTGTGTTTGAATGTCCATTTCTTGAGTAGTTATGTATTACCACACGTGCCCGATACCTGGAATAAGAGATGACTCACTACGCCTCCGCTTTACCACGTGTGCATGCTTCAAAGAGCCCAACCTTTCATAATAAACTACACCCACCCAGTATCATTAGAAGTGTGTGTGTATGTGCAATAAAACATCAACTTGTCTGTTAACAGTCATCTCGCACTATTCTACAGCTATACAAACATACCTACATTATTTCTTGCATATACTTACGTTATCTACGATATATTATGAAATTTTGTTTCGAAAACATAAACTTAACTGAACACAAGTAGCTGAGAATTATCAGCATGTTCTCAACTCAAAGCTTATAATTTTATATAAACCACAAATAAGACTTTTGGGAGTTTGATCAGTCTGATAAAAAGAAATTTCATTTATTGTTTAGAAGTTAATGAAAAAGTTTGACTTCAAATTTCACTTGAACTTATTATGCAGTTTTGGTGTGGAGTTAGTTTTAATATCGTGTAGCTTTGCGCGAAATTCAAAACAATCAAACAAATCTATAAACAAAGTATCGGCCAGTAGTACATCATATTTATCAATTAACTTTATTGTAGAACTTGAAGGAGTTAACGAAATTGGTAGTTCTCGTGGAAAGGGTTAAGAAAACTAGTAAATTGCATGATTATTATTGTTGTCGTTATTATGATTCAGAACATATCAGATAAATTTTTGGAAATTGTTGTTTTAGTGCAAAGCAACCTAATGGACTATCTGGGAATCGAATCGCGGATTTTAGGGTTGTAAGTCTATAACCACACCAGCTGACAATTTCGAAAGTAGTACAGAATGTAAAATAACGAACGCTATTTCCGGGTAGTTCATCGGGTTAAACTTGCGGAGTTATCATTCTTGTTGTTGTTTTTTGTAAGTCGGCGAGATGAACAGTTTTTTCTGGTTTGTTTTCTTTTTCAGATTAATTTTCACTATCGAAGATATATACCACAAGGATATATATGTTGTTACGAACAGGACACATCTGTTTCTGTACTAAAAATACTCTTAACTACCTAAGACATAAATTTTTTCTGATATTTTAAGAATAATACCTTGCAAGGTAAATTGGAAATTTTGGGGGTAACTACGATAAAGATGGGTTTATTATAGTCAACATGTATTTCCAACTTTCACGCGCAATCACAAGTGTCGTTGTTGAATAATTTTCTTATGTAATGAGCACTGGTGAGCAGGATCTTCGCCCCCCAGTGGCACAGCGGTATGGCGGCGGACTTACAACGCTAGAAATCGGGTTTCGATACCCGTGGTGGGCAGAGCACAGATAGCCCATCGTGTAGTTTTGTGCTTAACTTCAAACAAACAAACCAGGATCAGACTTCATTGATGAAAGAACAACTGTCGAAAGTAATTAATTCATTTTTTCTAGCAATGTGTCTATAAATCAAAATCGCTAAAACTCTTCACAAATTATGATATAAACCTCAACTTTTCTATCTGTTTTAAAGAAAGGATGCGCTCACATTCAAACAGATTCCTCTTCTCATAAATAACTTTTTAAGAACTTCTTACCAATCCATAAATTTTGTGAAAAAGCATTGATAAGTACGATCGAACAAGAGTAATGGCACCCAACTAATCATTATAAGTTTTTGTTTTATAACTTTACATAAATCTAGTTAAAACGATATACTAAATTACCTATATTAATTACTGGGGGAAATGTTTTACTTCTCATATCTTCAGGTAACTTGTTTTAATCAACGTTAATTAATGTTTTATAAGAGGTTTCTCGAATGTTTAAGTTTTTTTTGTTTTTTTTTCATGCAGTCGTATCTATGCAATTTATTTGCCCGTTTTTAATCAAATGATGTAATCTACACTCTGTTTTTATCTGGATGTATCAATGTACGCTATTTGGATTTCTTTGAAATAATATTTTAAAATCGCATTATTCACATGTATGTGCTGTTGAATCCTTTTCAAGGCGTGTCTTAGTATTCAGGGGAGAAAATGGTTTCATACATGATATCAAGTACACTCAGTGATAAGATTAAACAAGAAAATGTAATATCCCCCGCCGCCACCACCACAAAAATAAAAACAAGAAAATAATGGAAATCAACGTGGTTTCATACTTGTTCTTCATTCTGCTTTTGGAAATTAACCGGATTAATTTAAAGCAATAATAGTCACATTTTCGTACATACGTATAATGAGAGTATATCTGCTGCTACTATAAGTGGTATATATATATATAAAGCATAAAAATATGTATGTATGTTTGTCTGTCCGTTATCTAACTCCTTCTAGGTCGCTAAGCCAATTTAAACCAAACTCTGTGGGATGATAGCTTGGAACAAGGGGAATGTTAATGAGGTTCAATCCCCCTCTACCCCATTATATATATTATCTTTGACGTAAGTTATCGTTAACTACATTCATAGATGACGGTAGGTCCTTACACCACACACACACAAAAAAAAACTATTAATATTTTCTATAACACAACATACACATAGTTTGGGGGTAGGACACACAAACTTTTTATATATCTCAGAAAGTGCATTAGCACTTCTTATGGAGAAATACAATGAAAAAATAGCCGCGACTGTTGCATAAAGTTTTTACTCCAACAGCCACAGTAAGGCTGATATGAAGAGCCGTTTCTTGTGTTATACCCACTTCCTACTTTGACTCGTTACCTTACAACTTCGGCCCATAAGACACTTCTACGACCAATGACCGTCAATTAACTAATAACGTGAAACACTGTGAAAAAAACACATTAAGAGTTGGATATTGAGAGCAGGTAGCAGAAACCACCCCTACCGCCACTACTTTGACTGCTACCTCTTCGTACATATATTTACCATGTTTTAAGTATATATAAATATTGAGTTATTAAATCTTTGAGTGGGGTAATAATGAACAATGTAATAATATGTTATGTTATAAATAAATTGTGTGAAAGTTAAGATTTTTGTTTTATTTATCATAACATCCACCTCCACATTTTTTAATTAAGTTCATAACCTGGAAAAAAGACGGGTACCTGATCTTGTATATATATATATATATATATGTGTGTGTGTTGAAATCTCTAGTCATGATCCTACCAAACCACTCATTCAGTTTGATCTGTTCTAATTGATAAAAAATGTTAAATAACGTATTCTTTTACCACCAGCGCCCTATGGTGGTGATGCGATAAATTATTATATTTAAAACAAAATGAAAATTCGCTCATTCAACCCATAAGTTAAGAGTTTTTTTCCGCTCTTTGAAGATGGTGTCGCTGTTGGCTTTGTGCAAAAATCGCCTTAGTCGAGTGTACTGTGGAGACTAGTGATTTGACATATTTATAATAGCGTATTCACTAATGTGTAAAAGTGATTTGACATATTTATAATAGCGTATTCATTAATGTGTAAAAATGATTTGATATATTTACGATAGCGTATTCACTAATATGTAAAAGTGATTTGGCATATTTATAATAGCGTATTCACTAATGTGTAAAAGTGATTTGACATATTTATGATAGCGTATTCACTAATGTGTAAAAGTGATTTGACATATTTATAATAGCGTATTCACTAATGTGTAAAAGTGATTTGACATATTTATGATAGCGTATTCACTAATGTGTAAAAGTGATTTGACATATTTATGATAGCGTATTCACTAATGTGTAAAAGTGATTTGACATATTTATAATAGCGTATTCACTAGTGTGTAAAAGTGATTTGACATATTTATAATAGCGTATTCACTAATGTGTAAAAGTGATTTGATATATTTATAATAGCGTATTCACTAATGTGTAAAAGTGATTTGATATATTTATAATAGCGTATTCACTAGTGTGTAAAAGATGTTTGACATATTTATAATAGCGTATTCACTAATGTGTAAAAGTGATTTGATATATTTATAATAGCGTATTCACTAGTGTGTAAAAGGTGTTTGACATATTTATAATAGCGTATTCACTAATGTGTAAAAGTGATTTGATATATTTATAATAGCGTATTCACTAATGTGTAAAAAATGACGGTATTATATCAGCTTACGAGTTCTAAAAAATGCAAAGAGACGTCAAAGTCCAGGGTTGTATTACACAACTAAGTGTACATGTAACAGAGACAAACCAGTCATTTTTGGTCAACCAGATGAAATGATATTGTATTTCATTTGGCATGTTTTGTTTTTTTTACTGTATCTCAGGTATTATGACAGATTAAACATTTATTGGGAATTTTATATTTTGCTCGTGATGAATTTTAATAACTCGAACTATTCCGATGTAGGACAGACACACATATAGGTCTTCTACTTTTCAGTTAATATCAATACAACAAACTTATCGTTCCCAAAGAAAAAACTGAAATAAAACGGAAAAAATATTCCGAACAGGGTATCATTCTCGTTGGGTCACACGTTTCTCTTAGAAATATATTATTTTGCAGTGGGGAAAGTGTTACAAAGTTGAAACTTAAATACTGATTATAATTCTATTACAGCTGTTAGATATGATTAAAGTACTTATATGTATATATGTAATACAACTGGGGTAAAACGTGGACAGAAACAGAAGTCTATAATGTAAGATAACAAAGTGTGTAAAAAAATTACTATACCGCCCCAGTGGCACAGCGGTATGTCTGCGGACTTACAACGCTAGAATCCGGGTTTCGATACCCGTGGTGGGTAGAGCACAGATAACACATTGTGTAGCTTTGTGCTTAATTTCAAATAAACAAATTGCTATACTAATTGAAAAGAACTATTCTTCACAAATAAAAGTTTGTAAAAATTACCAAATAACATTTTAGTGGATAAACACTTATATTTACTTAGCTACTTTTCTATATTCTTTTATATGGTTCTCTATAAAAAAATGCTTCCTCCAAGAATGAGACTGTCCTTCGTTTAAGGCTTACCGAGGCATCACTTCCTGGTAGACTAACAATACCTTTTCAAAAGGGCTGACTGCATGACGTAATTTTCTGTAGGTATGACAACATCTTTAAGATCTACCGTGACATAACTCCCTGTGAATATGACACCATCTTACCATTTAGGGCGAATTGTTTCACAATTCCATATTTTGTTACGAAATATCAATGTTTTTCATCTACTCGTATTGTGTGGAATAAGTGCTATAATTTAATTCGTTTTGACTAAGTCTTCAATTGGTTTTAAAACCAGATAGTGGCTTTTCTATATCAGTCGAGCTTTCCTGAGGTTGTTTTCAGCTGAAGTGTATGTGAAACTCTCTCAGTTGTTCAGCTAATATCTGTATGCGAAACTGCCTAAACTATTACCACTGAGTAAGGTGTAATTCTTCAAAGTATTTTAGCTACTGGGCATTTTGATTTTACTTTAGAATACTTTAGGTGCTAAGCTGATCCGTTTGTGTTATTTATGTTTCATCCCTAGTTTATATATATTTATACGAAATAGCATCTTTGTGAAAGCAAATTAGCTGCTACGTTTACTTCCTTTTCTGTGAAAGTATTCAAGCTACTGAGCTTATTTCTTTGTGTGAAGACTTCTTGAGTGAAGGACTGATCCTTCTATGCGAAACCTAATCTTTGTGTTCTGTGTGAAACTCTCAGCTATTGAGCTAATATTTTTGTGTTCTGTGTGAAACTTTCAGCTATTGAGCTAACCTTTGTATTCTATGTGAAACTTTCAGCTATTAACCCAGCCTTTGTGTTTTGTGTGAGACTACTGAGCTAAACTTTGTGTTCTGTGTGAAACTTTCATCTATTGAGCTAACCTTTGAGTTATGTGTGAAACTTTCATCTATTGAGCTAACCTTTGAGTTATGTGTGAAACTTTCAGCTGTTGAGCTAGCCTTTATGTTTTTGTGTGAAATTCTAAACTATTAAGCTAACTTTTGTGTTATGTGTGAAACTTTTAGCTGTTGAGCTAATCTTTATGTTTTGTGGGAAATTCTAACCTATTGAACTAACCTTTGTGTAATGTGTGAAACTAGGAATTCACATGCATCATCCTTTAAAATTCATTAATTAAAACTCTTACTTCATCTTTGTAAGTATTCACGAGTCCAACTGTGAAACACTGAACTAGCTCAGCTGGTGAGAAGTTTCGGTTTTGTGACTTTACCCCATAAGAAGATATTAAAATGTTCATGTTTTAATTACTAGTAACAAAACTTCTGTAGCTGTACAAGTAGCAAACACTGAACTAGCTCAGCTGGTGAGAAGTTTCGGTTTTGTGACTTTACCCCATAAAAAGATATTAAAATGTTCATGTTTTACTTACTAGTAACAAAACTTCTGTAGCTGTACAAGTAGCAAACACTGAACTAGCTCAGCTGGTGAGAAGTTTCGGTTTTGTGACTTTACCCTATAAGAAGATATTAAAATGTTCATGTTTTACTTACTAGTAACAAAACTTCTGTAGCTGTACAAGTAGCAAACAGGGCTATCTGCGCTAGCCGTCCCTAATTTACGTTGACAATAAGAATGTGACGTCACAGACATTAAACATGAGTACGCTTATTCCATATCTTTATAGGCTTACTATTATAGGGGCTGAAACAGACACAACAGCCTGGTGGTTAAGGCACTCGACTAGCAATCTGGGGGCCACGGTTTTGAATCTTCGTCATCGAACATGCTCGCCCTTTCAGCCGTGGAGGCGTTATAGTGTAACAGTCAATCCCACTATTCGTTGGTAAAAGAGT
>NW_013666158.1:124634-131326 GCF_000517525.1 Limulus polyphemus
TAACAGCAAATGTACAACGTTTCGACAAGGTTTTGTCATTACCCATTCAAGCCGTCTCCAGCCATTATTAGTTTTAATATGTTGTTATAAAGTTTGGGGTGTGCAATTGGTTTTAGAATATAGTTATGCAGTTTGGGGTGTGCAATTGGTTTTAGAATATAGTTATGCAGTTTGGGTGTGGAGCTGGTTTTAATATATAGTTATACAGTTTGGGTGTGGTGTTGGTTTAATATATAGCTATACAGTTTGGTTGTGGTGTTGGTTTTAATATATAGTTATACAGTTTGGGTGTGGAGTTGGTTTTAAGATATAGTTATACATGTTGGGGTGTGGAGTTGGTTTTAAGATATAGTTATACAATTTGGGTGTGAAGCTGGTTTTAAGATATAGTCATACAGTTTGGGTGTGGAGTTGGTTTTAAGATATAGTTATACAGTTTGGGGTGTTATCATCTCGAAATATCCTCATGAAAACAAAATGAACCACTAAGTTCAGGAATACAACAAGTTCGGTTTTATAGCGTAATTTATTGAGGTAATAGATACACCAAGTAATGAATACAATTTTTAATTTTGAGGATTTGTTAAATTAAGTTGACAACTCAGTTTTTAATCAACGTGATCTGTTTCTTTTACCATCAGTATAAAAATCTTAGTTACATCAAATTAGACAATGTGATCAGCTTGTAGAAAAACCACAATTTTTTATTTAATCATCTTTATGCCTAATTGTACGGTAAGACAGCCTAGGTTCCTGGAAACATAAAGTCTCTCAAACTCTTCAGCCATTGTTGCTGAAGGCCACAAAAAAATAAAACCGAAACAAACCTGTTCTGATAAATGAACTGGTACGTGAGAAACATTTTATTATTGCTCTAGGCAAGAAAGGTTATAAACTTGAATCAAAACGAGGGATTCTGTTAGGATAAATCAATTAAACACGGAATGGTCTTGTGATCTAGCTTTCAAAGAGAAAAAGGAGTCCATCAAAAGAAACAAGTTAGGGCAACACCAGGATCATTGGTCGACGTTATATAACAATAGGAAGTGTGAGATAAAGTTCTTGGTGTTAGACAACACCGACCAAATAAGGGCTTCACTTTTGTGACCTCTTACAAACAACGATTATTTTAAAAAAAACTACAGACACTACTGAATTTGTCTTTAGGGATTTGTTGGCATTAAGTTAACATGTATTTCTGAAAACTGCGACCAACTCCAACTAGTCAGAAGAGTGACACCTAACTGCATTCACAGAATATTATACAGTCCTGCGAATTTAAACTTTGGGTTGTTTATGGTCGTACAGCTTTAGGTGGTTTAAAGTCGTAAAGTTTTAGATGGGTTAAGGTCATATAGCTTTGGATGGTTTAAGGTCATATAGCTTTGGATGGTTTAAGGTCATATAGCTTTAGGTAGCTTAAGACCATGTAACTTTAGATGGTTTAATATCATACAGCTTTGGATGGTTTAAGGTCATATAGCTTTAGGTAGTTTAACTCCATGTAACTTTAGATGGTTTAGGGTCATATAGCTTTAGGTTATTTAAGGTCATATAGTTTTAGAGGGCTTAAGATCAAATACCTTTAGACGGTTTAAGGCCATATAGTTTGGGTGATTTAAGGTCATATAGTTTTAGAGGGCTTAAGATCAAATACCTTTAGATGGTTTAAGGCAATATAGTTTGGGTGATTTAAGGTCATATAGCTTTGGATAGTTTAAGGTCATACAGCTTTTGAGGTTAAAAGAAACACAGCAGTGTATTTCACTATCGCTAAAAAAAATATTCATATATATTTTCAAGGATATAATTTCATAATCCGATGGTGGCTGTTATAATATTTTGGGAAACTGACGTAAAGAATACTGAAACGTTAAGGCTCTCAAAGCTCTTATTTTCAGTAGATAAAGCGGTCAGGTGGTGATTTGTTTTGGAACACCAGCCTGTGTGATTCAGTACTTAGTAAAGAAACGAGATGTGTAAGGAGCAGACTCAGTATAACCAGAATGAGAAAATCTAACTATTATGTTATGTATCTACCAATAAGAAATTTCCTATTACTATCAAAAACTACAGAATCTCGTAATTTCGCATTCACTTTAAAGTGCACAACAAATGACGTCGTTCAGGATCAACAAAACTTTACTGTGTTGAACCTTGAATATTTAGTTTCGGTAACTTAGTAACATTTCACCCTATTAATAATTGTGATGAAATGTAACCCAACACCAGGTGTTAACCGCAGAGGATCGTACCCCGGATTTTAGCGTTGCACGTCCGTAAAGTTACCACTGTTTCACCGGAGGACATGACCGAAAGAAAGTAGTATATATAAAATAACTTGTATCCTATGACAAAATAAAAGTATGACATAAAAAAGTAACGAAATAATAATGAAAAAAAGTGTTATACCATAATATTGTATGTTATCATAGTACTGTAGCAGTATTTCATTTAATGAGTGTGTCATCATTAAAATAAATATTTTTATTTTATTCCGACATTTTTTTCTCGTTGTAGGATCATTACCCTCATTAATGTATCCTAAAGAATTTTGTTACAAAAGGAAAGGTTATTTATCCTTTAGTTCAACAGCTCCTCGTCTAGAATGTATTATAACCTTCGGTTTGCCCTCACGTATCTTCTGACCGTGAGATTTCACCGACTCTTCCGCCCTTTGATCTATTCAAGCTTGGGGTGAGTTATGACTGCTGTGCTCTCAGGGGATTTGAAATCACGTGCACGGCAAACAAACGGCACGAAAAATTTCACAGGGGTCAAATTTTTCAGATTGTTGTTCATGAAGGCTGCAATAATTTTGATTAAAATGGTAATAGTCTTGGCAGACTTCTGTTACTTCTCATCTTGCAAGAAAACTGGTCACTCACACACTCGCAGAGAAATAAAATATTTACTAAAGTTCGTTTTTAGATTTTTGCTGTTGTCATGAGGCCCAGTAACGATAATAGCCTGAAGGAAGAACGTTGTTTGGATAGTTTATCTTTTTTTTTAATATCTGTGAAGATGTAGATTTTTTTTTTCGTATTTCATTTCACCGTAGTTGTGTATTAACGTTTAAAAAGTTTGTCATTAAGATCTATTTATTTGATGTCTCTTGGATTTTGAAAATTGGTATTTTAAAAATCAATTGGTGTGTATTTGGTCTTCACATTTAGTATATTGGGTCTTGGTATTTGGTGTTTCAAAACTAATTTGATGTGTATTGAGTCTTGGCATTTTCAATGTAATTTGGTGAGTATTGGTCTTGGCATTTGGTATTTTTTTTAATGCAATTTGATGTGTATTGAGTCTTGGTGTTTATTATTTTTTTCATGCAATTTGATGTGTATTGAGTCTTGGTGTTTGGTATTTTCAGTCAGTGCGGCATCTAATGCAAAACATGGACTAAACAGCCAGGTTAGAGATCCTTAAAGTTCAGGCAGAACCACTAATGTAGAACTTTTGACTAAAGGGAGGAACACCAATCAGCAACACTGATCACTTACACGGCTGTTCTTAACCGAATATCAGCATTGTTGTTACAGCTATTAAAATTTCCGATAAAAATATTATTATAATTTTGCAAATAAACTTCCTTCGTTTGTTAACAATTGTTTATTGATTCTGTTTTAGAAAAACGGTAAAAATTCCCTATAATTAGTCTAAGGTGAGGTTTTTGGGTGCTAGAACATATGTTTTTATTGAAAGCTTGGACAAAACAACCAAAACCAACGTTCTTACCTGACTTTCTGTGGCTTTCAATACTCCAGAGGATCTTTTCTCTCACAGGAAATCAGGTATTTCCGCTGCCTGTGGGTTGTCGAAGCAGGTATTACCGGGTTGGTAACGGTTATGTCAGTGCTGGAAGTGCATGGTGGTTAGCCTATTCTTCACTTATTGCTTGATTTAATCATTTTTTTATTCAAACAGTTTTAAAGATTCCATAGTCATTAGGAAGTAATTATTAGTTGTTATTGTTTTATTTGAATTCTTTCAAGGGTCATCAATAATTATAACGTCTTCCTGGTTATAAAGTAATACAAATGATAGCATCGAGATGATATATATATTCATTTTCAAGTTCCCTGTATCGAACAGCATAATATTTGACGCATAGAATAAGAAATTGGTTTGGTTATTTCTTTCTTGATACAGCAAAGTTAAAATAATTGATTAATTTAATCAACGCCCCTGTGACACGGCGTGATAAAAATATTGATTAATGTGTCCAGTTTAACTAACACATAGTAAAATGATGGTCATTTTTTAATGACTATTCCTCAGTTTGGTCTGTCACTGGTGAATTTCGATAATCCAACCTATCCAAAAACCAACGTGCATCACGTCATGCCACGTTTGATTTCTCGAAATAAGAGGAGTCATAAGAGCCAAAATGCATTTATTCAGATAGAATAGTTCGATTACTGTCTGTCTATTACGTTTTCAGTGACGGGTAATGCAAGGGGGTGCTGTAAAACCGTATAAGAGTAGTGAGTGTTGGTATAATACGCCTAAAATAAGGATGTAGTGTGGGATCACCTAGCCGAGAGCCAAATACATGAACTTATCATGAAAGTAAAAATATCGATTCAGTTTTAAACTTAAATCGTTTCTGAATTAAATTATTTTCTGTTATATCACCAACGTTTTTAATAAAAAAAACAAACCTCTTTAAACAATGGAGACTCTAAATTAAGAAATCAACAAACATTTTCCAGTTTTGTTGTCTATACATTTCATTTTATACTTTCAGTACATAGACTAACAACAATATTAGGTATTACTTTTGTAGCTAAGCAACATGACATAAAAACCATTGTTGGAACGTAGTGTTACCAAAACGCACTGGCTTTTCTATATATTAGAAGTTGTTAATATAACTGATTTTTAACAATAATTATTCTATGAATACGCTGAGAATTTATTTCATAAATGATCATAATTTTGATTGGCTCACAAAGGAATTTACCGACGTTTGACTGCCTCAACTGCACTTTTCTGCCTCTTTGTTGGTCAAGCTTAATTTCGCAAAATTTATTTATTTCAGTTAGCTGTGAAATATGAGGTTAGGGTATACTATGGGATAAGGGTGGTAGTACGTGCCCTGTCATTTTTGACGGGCTATACACTAGTCTAAAATGAAACTGAGTTTTGTTCGGATGTACATGGTTTTGCTGGGAGTTCATACAGTCATTTGAAACTGACTTCCAATAACTATCAGAGAAACACAGAATGCTTCGTAAACCCAAGGACATGTTACGTCTCCGTTCGTTAGTTAATTTTCCGTAAATTCGTTTCGACGAAACTTTAGCGACACAAGTCCTTTCTTAAATAACACTGGTTTATTCTTTCTGAATATAACTTTGCGATACATTTAATTTCAACAGTCGCGCTTTAACAAACGCTATAATTCTCAAAGAACGTCTCACGTGCTCGTGCTCGACAATACTCAGTTCAATTACACACTCTCTGACTGCAGTTCAATTACTCATTGTTCCGTCACGTTGTGACCATCTTATATATACCAGCCTATCCCCAATCTAATAGTCTCCCGATAATTCACGAAGGTTCGAGAAGTACGTGGCGTGATACTAGTCACGTGACCTCGCTGACGCAACACTGCCCTCTCCTTAGTATTGTTCGTCCCGAACAATAGCCTCTTACATTAAA
This sequence comes from Limulus polyphemus, assembly GCF_000517525.1. Classification (NCBI taxonomy): domain Eukaryota; kingdom Metazoa; phylum Arthropoda; class Merostomata; order Xiphosura; family Limulidae; genus Limulus; species Limulus polyphemus. Next base: position 130,305 of record NW_013666158.1, read on the forward strand.
CCAATAACAATTAACAATGATCTAATTAAATGTACAGAATTACAAATACAAAATGACATTTCAGCAAAGTCTCTTAATTTTACGGGACGTATCTTCTTCCGTACTGGTCTCCATCTCCTTGGCTTCTGCTTCACGTGGGGTTCATCTACTTCATCAGGAAATGTTATATCGTCGATAACAGTCACATCAGTGGTAGTAACTTCATCAAGAGCTTCACCGTTTCCCTTCTCAAAACTGAGTAGAGTTTCTTCTTCGACGGCACGTCTTCAGCAGCGTCATTTGTTCTGTTGTCCACTTCGTCCCAACTGAAATGCCCTGGACCGTGATAACGACAAAGCCTATTGGCATGCACCACTTTTGGCTTACCTCGCTGACCACATTTTATCCACAAAGTCACGTCTGAGAGACGATCCACTATATCATATGGGCCTTCCCATGGAGAAGACAACTCAGGAGACTTCCCTTTGGTCTTCCTGGGATTATACAACCATACCTTGTCTCCAGGTACAAAGCTGACTTCAGTAGATTTCTTATCATAAGTTAACTTCATCGATTCAGCAGACGTTTTCAAGTTTGAACACACTTGATGGTGAATATCATCCCTCCTTTCCGATAACACTTTCACAAACTCTGACACATTCTCAGGCAACTCTTCATAAGGTGGGCATCTCTCATGCTTGGGCCCCCTTTTAGCACTATATGTACTGCATGTTCTGCACCATTCTTCCACATCTTGCCTCATACCTATCCAGTAAAATCTTTGTCGTAGGCGACTCAATGTCTTCTTAATTCCGAGATGTCCTCAAATCTTGATCTTTCTCCTGCTCTGCTTTAATATTGATACCTGGTTCCACTTCGTCATCATCAACTTCTATAGTCTCTTTGACTTCACCTTGATGGCACCTAATTAATTCAACCTCTCTTTTAACAGTTACCGGAACTTGGCCTTTGTTATTCCCAATAGTAATTTTATCAAAGTTAACTACACACTTCCTCGGTAGTAGATAGTCCAATCCTAATAT
>NW_013666158.1:131516-132740 GCF_000517525.1 Limulus polyphemus
CTGTGCTGGACTTAACATAGGATTCGAATTCGAGAGCTCTGGCCATTGCATCCTGCATGGTAGAGGGGTGTGCTTGCTTCACTTGTATCTTAAGTTGGGGACTGTCCAAGGCATCTACAATTTGATCCCTCAGCAACAACTTGAGGAGATCGGGTGATGCAGTTGGGTAGGCCTTGTGTTCTATGCTCTCCAAGTCCTGTGCCAGCTCTTGCAGGCTCTCCCCTTTAGCACGGATTCTCGTCCTGAACCTGGCCCTGTAGACTTCTGACTGGTTTTGGGTTCCGTACCTGAGTTCTAGAGCCGACACCAGTGCTCTATAGTTGTGCCTGTCGTCTGCTGACAACTGTTCAAGTATTTCCAGTGGTTGTCAGATATACTGCTTTTTGCTCCTCTGTCCATCCATTCATCTCTGCCAGTAGCTCAAATTGTGCTCTATGTGCTTCCCACAGTGCTTTCCCATCGTATTCCTGTGGCTTCCTTCTTACTGAATTACTCCTATCACTGACATTCATATCTGGGATGTGACTTCTAACGGGACTGAATATGTCTGCATTAGGGTTTAGCTGCAGGGTCTGGAAGGGGCTTGCCATTGTCTAGGGCTGATTAAGTCGATGGTTAATGTATCCTCCTTGTGTAAAAGACAATAGATCGTCCTTTAATGTACCTAATTCACTTTTAACTTTACTAATGTTTTCCGTCTGTACTTCTTGTTCCAGTTGCCACTGCTGTAGTCTCTTTTCTTGTTTCTTTTCTTTTTCCTCCAACAACTACTGTAACTTCTCTTCTTGTTTATTTTCTTTCTCCTCCAACCACTGCTGTAGTCTTTCTTGTTTATTTTGCTGTTCGAGCTGCCATTGTTGTAGGTTTTCTTGCCACTTCTATAATCTTTCTTCTTGTTTCTTTTTTTTCCTCCAACAACTGTTGTAATCTCTCTTCTTGTTTATTTTGTTGTTCGAGCTGCCACTGTTGCAGGTTTTCTTGCAACTGCTGTTGTCTCTCTTCTTGTTTATTTTCTTTTTCCTCCAAGAACTGCTGTAATTTCTCTTCTCGTTCTTCTTGTTTCTTTTGCTGTTCTTGTATTGCTGCCATCAAATCTGCTAAGCTGTAGTTTGATTTGCCGTTTCTCGTTTCCATTTTTTTTATCCCACTTATGATACCAATTTGTTACGTCTCCGTTCGTTAGTTAATTTTCCGTAAATTCGTTCCGACGGAAACTTTAGCGAC
>NW_013666158.1:133619-156002 GCF_000517525.1 Limulus polyphemus
TCGTTTCCATTTTTTTCGTCCCACTCTCTGACACCAATTTGTTACGTCTATGTTCATTAGTTAATTTTCCGTTAAAACTCTTACCGAAGAAATTTTACCGATTCAAGTCCTTTCTTAAATTAAACTGGTTTATTCTTTCTGAATATAACTTTGTTATACACTTAATTTCAACAGTCGCGCTTAAACAAACGCTATAATTCTCAAAGAACGTCTCACGTGCTCGTGCTCGACAATATTCAGTTCAATTACACACTCTCTGACTGCAGTTCAATTACGCATTGTTCCGTCACGTTGTGACCATCTTATATATACCAGACTACCCCCAATCTTCTAGTCTCCCGATAATTCACGAAGGTTCGAGAAGTACGTGGCGTGATACTAGTCACGTGACCTCGCTGACGCAACAGACAATTTATCAGAGAGACAGTGGATACTTTGTAAACCCAAGCAAAAATTATCAGAGAGACAGTGGATACTTTTTAACTCAATGAAGCCAAAATTTAAAATAAAACTATAGCAAATTATATATACTTAAATGAAGACAAGTCGATAGCATTAATGAACATTATGTATTAAAGAAAGTTTAAACATGTTAGTACAGTATAGTTTAAGGAGCATTAGAGTTGAAATAATGGTAAACCGCTTAAAAAAATTAAAACATATAGCGATCTTACAGCATCGGTTCATGAGCTTTGCACCATTATTGTGTTTAGTAGCAAAATAAAACAGAATAACTATTTCAATGCTATTTCAATATGAAAGTAAACTTTACGCAAGAATACTGTTACAGTATATGAATGTCGTCACAGGATTCTACTATTCGACAGTATTTTACTTCTCATTCTTGAAGTTCTTTTGTCCTCCCCTTCTAAGTCATCTAAGTCGTTAGATGCACAATAAGAGTTAGATAATCTACGAGTTACATAATAGTTGCTGGCTAATCCACGAGTTATATAATAGTTGCTGGTTAATCCACGAGTTACAAAACAGTTGCTGACTAATCAACGAGTTACAGAACAGTTGCTGACTAATCTACGAGTTACAGAACAGTTGCTGGCTAATCAACGAGTTACAGAACAGTTTCTAACTAATGTACGAGTTACAGAACAGTTGCTGGTTAATCCACGAGTTACAGAATAGTTGCTGACTAATACACGAGTTACAGAATAGTTGCTGACTAATACACGAGTTACAAAATAGTTGCTGGTTAATCCACGAGTTACAGAATAGTTGCTGACTAATCTACGAGTTACAAAATAGTTGCTGGCTAATCAACGAGTTACAGAATAGTTGCTGACTAATCTACGAGTTACAGAACAGTTGCTGGCTAATCAACGAGTTACAGAACAGTTTCTGACTAATACACGAGTTACAGAACAGTTGCTGGTTAATCCACGAGTTACAGAATAGTTGCTGACTAATACACGAGTTACAAAATAGTTGCTGGCTAATCAACGAGTTACAGAATAGTTGCTGACTAATCCAGGAGTTACAAAATAGTTGCTGGTTAATCAATGAGTTACAGAACAGTTGCTGACTAATCCAGGAGTTACAGAAGAGTTGCTGGTTAATCCACGAGTTGCAGAAGAGTTGCTGGCTAATCTATAAGTTGCAAAATAGTTACTCGCTAATCTACGAGTTACAGAATAGTTTCTGGTTAATCCACGAGTTACAGAAGAGTTGCTGGTTAATCCACGAGTTGCAGAAGAGTTGCTGACTAATCTATAAGTTGCAAAATAGTTACTCGCTAATCTACGAGTTACAGAAGAGTTGCTGGTTAATCCACGAGTTGCAGAATAGTTGCTGGCTAATCTACAAGTTTCAGAATAGTTGCTGACTAATCCACGAGTTACAAAATAGTTTCTGGTTAATCCACGAGTTACAAAATAGTTTCTGGTTAATCCACGAGTTACAGAATAGTTTCTGGTTAATCCACGAGTTACAGAATAGTTGCTGACTAATCCACGAGTTACAAAATAGATTCTGGTTAATCCACGAGTTACAGAATAGTTTCTGGCTAATCTACGAACAGATATAAATAAAAGAGATGCGTCAGATTTTTGATTTCTTTCACTTGTACTCTGTAAATCCTACTATGATTTAACCACGGAATGCCTAATTATAATCAGTTGCGTATATAACCTTATGAAAGCCCTGGAGCAAGAATATTCTAACCCCCAATACAACCCTACTAAAATTAGGTATGTAAAATAATACACCAAATTTTAACATAAACAAAATAAAATCTTATTTCTGATTGTACTGCGTAATGTAGTATTACGGCGGGGGAATGGTGAGGCGGTCTTTTTTCGAATTGCGATTGTGTATAAGACGGGCCCCAAGGCAGAAAAAAGTAGTAATTTTATATATTTCATAGGTGGACCTTTCATGTGTTATGTCAGACGGGCCTCTGGGACAGCTTTCCCATCTATTTATAGATCACCGACTATAATACCTTATGTATAAACTATATTAATCCTTCGAAATGCGAATACAACCCTTGACCAATACAGACTCGTAAGTGTAATTAATTAATTTTTCGAAACACGCACTTTCCACCACCGTAGCCAATTAGAGATGAAGATATCGGACATGCTTAATGACATCAGCGTGATTGCGTAACGTATTACGAGACTGTAAGCTTTAGTTATGTCCGGAAATCCTTGTGCTGACTCTTGCTAGATTAGGTTTATAACCACTTGTCATAAAATCAATGTCTTCGATTATCTACCATTCATGATTTATTTGAACACACGCTTTCAAGTCGTGCCTTATTTTCTAATTAACGTGTTGCAACTCATACAAAGCATGCACATCTGTTACTGAGCTGTGTGGGAACGCAATCCATAAGCTTGAATACAGATTAAACATTAATCAAAGCATTTGGAGTGTTGGCTCAGCATGATATAAGTACCTTGTCAGGCATGAGATCACCACTATATTCATCACATATGATGAACCACACACACACACACACACACACTGTCAACTTGAAGTTTTATCAGTTCATTGAATGCTTCTTTATTCTAGGGTCATCGGAGCAGGATCATCGCTACAAAAGTTTACAAACTTCTGATCATTTCTTTGATCCAGAAGGATAGAAATACCAATTAATTAAGTGATCACTCGTTTCATAAATATTAAAATAAAACCACTGATTAATTCCGGGTGTCGTCTTTAGTCGCAACAGCATAGCAATACTGATTAGATTTTTGAACATTTTGAATAAATTAGACTGGTGGTAAATATTAACAACTTTCAGCTTGTTAATTCAAACATAAATATTTTTACAAATTTAGACTTTTAATTAAACACGATTCTAGAAAATATATATATATATTGTAGTCTTGTATAATTTAATTTCTTCGTGGAAGAGGAATTTGCAACCAGATGAGCACCTGATGTGCACGTGGGCTAAACGGCCAGGTCAGTGACCTTTAGATTTCAGGTATATCCATTCTTAATTTTGGACTACCGATCAGAGGGAAGACCACCGCAGCCGTAAGGGATTTGTCCGACTTCCTGAAGAGAAGTTTAGGGTTGACTGCTATTTTCATAACACGCTCACAGAGACGAAAGTGCGGATCTTTCAGCGGCGTTATGTTTCGAACCCCGGAATTTAAGACTGCAACCTGACATGCTAACCACTAGGCTACGCCTGGACTAATTTTTTTATGGATACGATCAATGTAATGAAAGGCTTATGAAATTGTGATTGTTATTTTACGAGGTTTCCACAACATCATCGTTCCTGACTAGTTAAAATTTAATGTTTGGTGTGATTAGCTACTTACTTGAACCAGACATGCCCCCCCCCCCACCTTAAAAAATGTTGTTGTTTTTATTTGTTTATTGCAGGTTTTACTTACCTTTACAGTTCTGTTCACTTCTGAAATTACTTGCGCAGGTAAATTATTCTGCTTTGACTGACTAAATTGAAAGTTTGGAAGATATGAAGCTTAATAAAAATTTAAGACATATTAAGCTATGATGTCACTCGTGCACTCGTAATATCTACATACCCTTAAGTATTTTCCAGATAGCACTGGTATAACTTGTGTTTATAAAATGACAAACTGACATTTTTTTTCTTCATTTATCTGTTTTTAAAAAGTAAAAATAAAACCTTTAAGAAAGAGGTAAAAGATTTCTTTTCGTGTTCGTTCTGAAGAAGATTTTGAAATTTAATAAATTATGTGAACCGTTTGTTTGTTTTAGCGTAAGGCTACACAATATGCTCTCTGCGCTCTGTCCATCGCGGTGAATCGAACCCCGGATTTTAGCGTTGTAAGTCCTTAAAGTTACCACTGACTCAGCGGAGTAATATCCGGAAAGAAGATAAAATCCGTGGGAGTAGTAAGTGCTAACAAAGATAGATGCGTTTCTATTTTTACATGAAACTTGAAATACAGAAATGTGGGATCTGAGATTGAGGAGGTCTATAAAGGATGGGTCCACATAAGGACCATTTTTGACCCTAAAATTCACTGAACAATAACGTGCTGGGAAGGGAAACAGTAACAATGGTGCTTTCGGTAGGCTTGGTACCTCCCAGTAAGTCAACATGAAGATTCTGCAATGTGTTTGTTAACATAGGGTGCATATTATGGGTGTTATATCGATTTCTGCCCAAAAGTCAGTCATTTTCACACAAACAGGCTCGACTTTAATATCGAGCACGTGCACAGTTTACTATAATATTTGCAGAGTATGAGCGTTGGGACAAAAGACCTATCATGTAAATTACGAATGTGGTATGTATATGTGTTCATGGCGTAAGGACAATAGATATGTTTATGATTACTGAAACACTCAGCATATGTGATATCGAATATTCTTATATACTGTCACATCATATATATTATGACATTCATAATACTGTGACATCTAATTTTCATACTCTCCGTTTCTCAAACTGACCACCAGATATGCCTAAATATGGGGAAAAAACATGGTTCAACGACACTCAGGGTTTCTGAACACTTTAAATATCACATTACTGACGCAGCATGGTGGACTAAGGTTTTAGTGACAGTATAACGTGAACTTTGTGGAGTTGAACATTTCACATCTCTACACACTCTTTCACATCATATCTGTGATTTATGTTTGTTTTCCTCAGTTTCGACCTTAACAACACCTGATAATGTAAACAAAATTGTTTTAATAGCTTACACGTGCCGGATTCTCGTGTGTGTGTGTTCCAGTGACTGAAATTTATAGTAGAGACAAAAAAAACAAACAAAAAAACAGACCTTGTGAGGGACCTGTGCTTTAATCTGTCGATAATGGCTCTGAAAAAAAAGTCTCAAGTATTATGTTGCGATACAAGAAGTATTTTAAAATACGTAAATATTTTTTTTTTTTCAAATTAGGAATCACAGAGTATATTACACCACAAGAAATTATAAAATGAAATCAGATGTATCACGTTTCGGATATCAGTTTCGTACTTGTTCCAAGCACGCGCCCCAGTGGCACAGCGGTATATTTGCGAACTTACAATGCTAGAAACCGGGTTTCGATACCCGTGGTGGGCAGTACACAGAAAAGCCCATTGTGCTTAACTACAAACAAACAAACGCAGCGTCGGGTCCTTTTAGGTGTCACATGATTCCTCAAGATGGCGTTCTACTTAACGATGTGACATGGAGGAAGTCATAGTTCACTTGAGCCTCGTAACTATGTAGTCCACTGTAACCATGTATTTTAATCACCTAGCTTATACCAGAACCTCGTACTTGTTTCTGACAAAACGTACTAAATGTTTGAGATTATATATTTTCAGAATGTTTTTATTCTCTATTTTTATTTTATTATTTTCAGGAAATTGAGGGAAAAAAGTGCTATTCACCGCAAGGTTTCTCAGACGTTCTCTACTCAGTACACCACATATAAGAACAATCACGAACTTCATCGTTTCTCGAGGTTCCTGCAGAGAATAAATCTATTTTTCATCTTTCTCAGTTTTATATGGGTGTTTCTGGGTTAGTCGAGGCGAAAACAAGTGCACGAAAACATGAACGACAAAAGCTCCGAACAGGTTCACAACATGGAAACTTCACACTTCCTGTCAAATATTCTACACATTAGTGGTTTTCTGGAGTTGTCTTCAACAAGTAAAAAATAGTGTTCCACTGGCACTAGCTTTTCATTGTTATCATTTAGTTTCCTTTATTAAGAAGCGTTTCATCAAACAGTTTTCAACGAAGAGGCAGCTGTATAAAAAATGACAGAGAAATACGATCACCTTGACCACGTCAATTTACAAGACAACGATGAAATGACTAATGGTAATTTTTCTGACATAGCGACCAGCACAGATTCTCAGCCAGACCTATCTAACGGTAACCATAACAACGCATACAGCGTGTTGACGGAACAGGAGCTATCCCAAGTTGAAATGTTTTTTCGAAGTCAAAAAACATTCGTGTTTGTGTGTCCGTGTTTAGCAAATCTGTATTTTGCGAAAGCAGGAGATAAATGGGCACCGGGACAGAGAGGAATCCCTGTTCTGCTTTTTGATAGAGGAGAGACGAGAGCACGAAGCAAGCGCAGACTCAAAGTGGTCCTTGCCGAAAGGGGCACGGGTTTCATTCTTTGGCATGATGTTATCGATAATTTGACGAACTATCGTGCGCAGGACAACAGTTTTCATACCATGTTTCAGTCAGCTGATCACAGTCAAATGGTTGGTTTCAGTTTTGATAGTAAAACAGCTGCCAGTCAGTTTCACGAACGAGTCGAACTGTTGACATCAGATCCTCTGAACATTTCTTTATCCGTTCCCAAAGTGAAAGGAAAATGCACTAAGAAGAAGCCAGAAAAGGTGAAATTGCCTAAGAAATGCGACATTTCTCTTCCTTGCTGTTTTGAGCATGTCACAAGCATCGATATCGGAGATAAAGAGCAGTTCTATACATTAGCAAGTTTGGTGCAAGCGAAGTCCGAAAAAATCTGCCAACAGCTAGTTGGCGACTGACAACTGTTGATTGTTTTCTGTGGTTTTTTTTTCACACCAGGGGAATAAATTATGCTAGAATGCTGTAATTAATTCTTGCAGTTAGTCAAACGTAGAAAGATTGTTGATACCATAGAAATTCATAACTTTGGAAACTACTTAATTAACTGATACTAATTAAATAGCTATAAAAAATGTGACGGCTAATAAGTGTTTGATATTTTAAAATGTCGGCATTCAACCAATGATGACGAAGTATGACGTAATGCTAAGAAGACTAAAAATTTGACAAAGAGAAAACAATAAATATTTTCTTTCTTTAAATTTCAGTGAATCATATTTTGCATGATATAAGTTTAATTTATTTTAAACGTTCTCGTTGCGTGAAAATTGCCAGTGTTTGGATTTCTGTTTATAATGCCGGTTGGAAGAACACAATTTCGAAAGAATGTCCACTATTTTCTGTGTTACCTTTATTGTTTACATAAAGCGTTTCAAGCTAGCCTTAAAACAACAAATTCAAGACAATATCTTTATCGTAGTTCTTATAATTTTCAATAGGCTTTTCGCTCATAAATCGAAGTGTGTTTGTAACTTAAGTATCATGTAACGGAATAAGGCCTGATTTAACGTTGTTCGTTGTTAGTTATTTTATAATAGACATGGTAAAATCAAACAAGACAACTCATTTGTTGCAGACTGATTACTGTTGATTAACACAGTAAAAACAAACAAGACAATTATTCTGTTATAGACTTTTTTACTGTAAACTAACACAGTAAGAACAAACAAGACAACTCTTCTGTTGTAGACTGATTACTGTAGACTAACACTGTAAAACAAACAAGACAACTCATCTGTTGTAGACTGATTACTGTAGACTAACACAGTAAAAACAAACAAGACAACTCTTCTGTTGTAGATTGATTACTGTAGACTAACACTGTAAAAACAAACAAGACAATTATTCTGTTATAGACTTTTTACTGTAAACTAACACAGTAAAAACAAACAAGACAACTCATCTGTTGTTGACTAATTACTGTAGACTAATATAGTAAAAAATAAGTTTGACTATTATTTACTAATCAAGTACACGTATTTATAATTAGCCTGTTTGTCGCGATTTTCTTTAGATACTGGAAGAATGCTTTAATTTCACCTGTGTTCCAAGCTTGTCAACACGCATGCTTAAAAGATTTTTATCATTTTTTGTTGTTGTTGATACATCTCATATGTTTCGTACTTTGAACTTACAGTTTAGTGAATTTACATGGTCATCTATAGTCTTCACTTTGTAATGACATTCTAAAGTTTCTACGAAGAAAATATTTAACTACGCTTAAGATATACCGCTAATGACAGTGTAAGTAACATCGAATATTACAAAAGCTGTATTTTACACTTGCTTCTCACTAATCTGAAGTGTATGAAATATACGCAAAAACACACGTGAACTGTTGCATGTCTTACAAAGCGTTTTCGACAGAGACCGAACTATCTAATTGTAAGCAGAAAAATCTTGTGTCGATTTGATCTTTTTAACACCTAGTTGTATTCTGAATAGAAAAAACAACAACATATAATTATAGTTTTTTTTTCTTCTTCTGTGATATTCAATTTCATAAGTGAAAATTACATTTTATTAAATGTGACGGCCTTTTTTGATTGTCTGGAATAAAATAATGTTCCAGAAGCATCAGATTATAAAGTCTGTTTGGAAAGAACTAACTTTTCAGACATTTTATTTTGCCATCGTTATGCCATCTTTAAACACACCATTCCTTTAGCAGCAGTCATTGGTGGCTAGTTAGTTTTCTCTGTCGTGGTCTAAAAACAATTGCAGCGTGATTTTCATAAATATAGATAACGGGTTAAATCTTTACAAAAACAAATCATGGCGGTTAATTTAACATTGCTTATTATTATAACTTTTTTGTCCTTGTATTATGTTGTATAAATATTGTCTATAAAGTTGGAATCAATGTAAAAACGTTTTGATCCAACCTGGACTTTTTGCAGTAAACTTAATCAAGAAGCGTATTTATTTACAGAAAATTATTTTATTTGACAAATATCGAATCCTGCCACATATGAGGTAATAAGATTGTTTCTATCATTAATATTATATGATTTTTAGCATTATATGATGTTTGGCATTCAAGGCTAAATTTATAATTAAATTGTATTGTATGAAGTTACATTTGTAATGTGATGCTTTCGTGGAACATTTTACCTAAGATATTAAAATGGCGCTTTATTTACGTAACCCTAAATATATTGCTTTCATTTAGCGTTAATTCGCGAGTAAAAGTATTAGTAACTCTGTTACACGCAGTTTCCACACTTACTTAACATATCACCTGGATAAGAATGAGCAAACAAATGTTATGATTTCGCAAACCTTGAACAAATCGGATATTTTACATGGTGAAAAATTCATAAATTGGCGAAACAGGATAGTTCGTTAGGCCTAACAAGTGCGTGACTGCAATTAGTTTTGGTATCAATGGAAAAGCCTCTTGGGCAGTGTCTAGTGGTAGACAAAAGGTAGTTTTGAAAAGCAGTTCTACGCATATTGGATAGGAGATCTATAAACCACAAAGTAAAGTATTTTATTCAAAAATATTCGCTTAAAGTATTCTCTCCATCTTTGTTTTTTTTTTTTAGTTATGTTAGCGAAGTCTCTTGTGTTCAGCCTTTCGTACAATTCCTTTCAACTTGGCGAATCGTTAAACTTTTGCATGCACGTTAACGAACTGCTTAATAGAAAATAACATGGTCGTTTTTCTTCGGTGCATCTTTTCTCAAGATTGTAAAGCTTTGTTGCGTGGTACTTAAACAGTTCAAATCAAAATTGTAGCTTAAAACAGATCTCGGCACTGGTTAATTTTTATCATTTTGTGTGTCTTGATAGAGGTCATTAATAAACGCTTTATAGTCTATAGTTTCTTGTAGAACATCTTATACATAATATTTATATAGCTATAAATGCTTATCTGATCCGTAACTCATTTTATGGGCTTTAATTCTTTGTAGAATATTTGATATATATAATTTAAGCTGAACTTTTCATACAGAAGCTATAAGTGAATTCCATGTTATATATATACACATGTATATACACAAAGAGTATTGTAACTTTAATTAGGGAGTCGTATCCAACAAATTGCAAAATCATATCGATATCGATATCTGTAATACTTCATATACTAGAATATCATCTTATATGTGATTACATACTTTAAAATTTTATTGAAAATTTTTATGTTGTGAAGATGTATCTTCTTAGATAATCACATAATACTGATATAGAATTAAGCCTCTAAATTATTCTTTGAATAGTTATTATCTTAGATAAGTACGTAACCTCTATAAGGATTACTCTCTGAAGAGTAATGTTGATTTTAGACCATTTGACACTCTTGAAAAGTATTACACTTTGAGTAAGTTATACTCTCAGATAATTACACAACAGTGATTACGGATTGCTATTTTTAAATTATCAAATATTTCTGAAAATAATTACACTCTGGATAATTAATTATCTTAGATTATCAGGATTTTAACAACATTGGCAAAGCATTATTCTTTGAAGGCAATATTAGAACTTTTAGCACTAGTTAGATGCTATGCTCTTTATTTTATGAAATGAAGTTATTATTTTTTTCTACAAAAACAACAGTTGTTTAAGCAAGTTTAATTTTTGTCAGTGTTTTAAGAAAAGTATATTTTTCATGTTTATTATTTTTCAAATTCACGTGATAATTTCATTAGCTTAATTTTCATTACTTGTTCCAATACTGTGGATCTGAGAATTATTTCATCTTACTAATAAAAAATATTATTCATGATATATTTGTTGTGTTTGTCTCGCCCAAGCTCATTTAAATCAAACTCAAGTGAAATTAAAAACAAATATTCAAGTTGCCATAGCTGCAGAATCAATAACCTTTTCCGTTTACTTTAAAAACTAATATTAAGAAATTAAAAACAACAATTTCGATCACAGAAAAAGATCTATTAAACAAATAACAGATACATCAGAAACAAATATACAAATGGGAAAATCAGTGCACGACAACAGAATATTTTAAACTTGCAAAGTGGCTTCTCAACCTCCCTTGGAAACGAAGAAAACAGACAAGTGGCATTAAAAATTCTTAGACTTCCTGATTTATTCAGCTTGTGTTGAAAGTGTACTGGTTATGTATTCGGGAACGTGTTTTTTCATTGGCGCTTCTTTTGGTGTTAATAACGAATTCTAAAAAATAAAGATTGAGGAAACATTACATCTCATCCCAGCCACTTACAAGTAACAACAGTTGAATGGCATTACCTCATTCTGTAAACATGTTCAATACAGATAGATTTACTTTATTTCCAATTGTTTTTGTCTTGAGTCAGAACGAATAACAAAAAATTACAGCAACGCGCAATTTGGTTTTTAAACAATAACTTTATACAGCTTTGATTAAAAGAAACTTTATGGTTCGAGAATGTTTCCAAATCCTTTTTTTTTGTTTTAATGTAACGAGAAGTGAAGTTCCGGTTTAAAAGTGCCCTCGAAATTAAAATTCTTTCTTTAAGTAGGCTAGAAAGATTGCGTAGATAGTAGAACGTCTGGGTAAAAATAAAATAAATACTTCTCATAATGTGTCGATGTTTCTAATTCTAATAGATATTCCTTCTTACATCGAACCCATAAGCATTTTGTAACTAACCACACGTATTCTTACAACCAATCACCAACATTTGTTAACCCTTGGAATCGGACTAATCGTTTACTTACTTGAGAACCATGGTTCCATATCAAGTCTTCATTAATTAGTTTAAGAGAAGTATAGGTATGTGTATATCAATTAAACTAAAAATTCGTTAGTAATCAATATTCTAGTGGTATACTGTTCCAGAATATATATCATAACTTTTCCTCGCTTAAACGGAAATGTGACGCATTTCAGTTAATTAAACAAGAAAAGTGTATCTCGAGCTCTGTCACGTGAAAACTAAACCACAACCTGTCAGTACTAGTCAGAAATACTTATTACTTCTCTTCACCCAAATTTAACTACCTACTATCAAAATAAAACTGCGCAGTCTCTGAGTTGCATCCATCGTCGTCTCTAAATCTTTTTTAAAATTTTGTTCAAAGTAAAACGAGGATAATATATCAGATCCTCAATAATTAGCAACTTGATTAAGATAGGTTCTGCTGGTCAGAATCTGTGACTTTAAATTTTTTTTAAACCCATTGAAATTAATATTTCATCTAAATTAAAAAGGAAAAGGTTTAAAAAAATGAGAAACATCGAACGTTCGTCACAAAGGTGCTCGTGCATAACAGTGAAAACTGACAATTATGTGCTGCCATCTAACAGTCAATTTAAAAAGATCCCAAAAAGCTACTGCTGTTGCATAATCATATAGGTCCCAGAATGGCCTGGTAATTAAAGATCTCAACTTGCAATCTGTGGGTCGCCGGTTCGAATCCCGTCACCGAGAATGCTCGCCTTTTCAGCCGATGGGGGCATTATAATGTGACGGTCAATTCAACTTTTCGTTGGTAAAGAGTAGCCTAAGAATTGACAGTGAGTGGTGTTGAATAGCTGCCTTCCCTCTAGTCTATCACTTTTAAATTAGGGACGACTAGCACCGATAACCCTCGAGAAATTCAATAAACAAAGAAATATACAATTACAATTGTTAATTTTCTTGATTTTATGGGGTTTGTAACTCCAAACAGTCGTTAGATTTGAGAACTGGGTAATTGTGACATTTACGAACTTTTGAGAGCTGGGTGAAATGTACATTCACACAAACATATAAAAAAATGTTTGCAAGTAACTGTATTGGAGAAGATAAGTCAACTTGCCATCAGGAGTTGAGAAGAAATGTCAAGGGCATTTTTTTGACAGAACTAGAAGATACACAGAGTAAAGTAGAAGGCTTTGCCCCTTTACGCCGATTATCATCCACTAAAGACTAAGGTTGTGTGAGTTTGGATCTTAACTTATGATTCGGTTTCTACAAGGATATTCAACATTACATCGTCTAATTTTATTAAACGTTTAATCTGGTCTTACAAAAGCTGAACTTTTTAAATTCCAAATGATAATGTTAAAACCTTTTTAGAATTCATCCAAGTTCTTTCAAAAATTTTTTTTTCTTTTTAGAAACGTTAGTTATTCTTCGAGAGTGGAGAGACAAAACGTGTTATTTAGTTAGATATTCTGATTAGGAAAATGAATTTTCTCAGAACATGCAATTATAGAATGCACGACGTGCATTATAGAAGAAAGAAGATGGGGAATCCTTTAAAACTTTTGCACAAAACTTCATTCTATTATTGACCAGTAACTCGGCCATGTATCGCACATATAAATTGATGTTGTTCAAACGAATGATACTTATACTTTTCTATATATATTTATATATAGTACTTAAACACCTATTTGGTGTAAACATGCTTCTTTACATCATCCCCAGTTAGAATAAATGAGTACCTCCATGTCTTCTGATTCCGCATCCTTATTTGCATAGAAAGTTTCAAAAATATTGGGCTCGGCATGGCCAGGTGGTTAGGGCGCTCGACTCGCAATCTGAGAGTCACTGGTTCGAATCCCCATCACACTTTTCAGCCGTGGGGGCGTTATAATGTGACTGTCAATCCCACTGCTAAATTAGAAACGGCTATCTCAGATAGCCCTCGTGTAGCTTTGCGCGAAATTCAAAAACAAACAATAGATATTACGAAAGTTAGCTGGTGAATGAATATATATACCTATATATGAAAAAAAGAAGACTCAAAATTTTCTGGAATAATTCTAGTTATATTTTAAAGTTGGTAGGTAGCGCTTTTTCATCTAACGCATTTTAGTTTTCTTACAAGTAAAACTTGAGATTCAATTATCAAATTCACACCACACCACACACACACATATAATAAAGCAAGGGACGTTTTCGCTTTAGGTAATCAGTTATTAGTAACAGTGCGATTTACGATTTATGAATAACATTATTAACATTTTTCGAAAATTCCTGACTATAAATATTACATGAGACGTAAACTCGTACTTTCACAGATGCTCTGTTCAACATAGTTGTGTAACTTTGTTTGTTGGATTTCGCGCAAAGCTGCATGAAGAGAGGGCGGGGGAGGGTCTACTATCTGCTCTAGTCGTCCCTAATTATGAAGCGGTAGACCAGACAGATTACAGTAGATTTTACAATAATATTTATTGCTATAACTTGTGTATATAAACTACATTAAACAAAAGTATCGTAATTTCTTGTTATTTGTTCGCTTTTGAGTTATTAAATTATTATTATCATTAAGACTTATATATTTGTGTCGCCATCTTTTGGGCAATTTAGTTAATAACATTCTGACCTTTAGAATGTATAAAATAAAAACATATTTTACAATGATTTTTTTGAGCAAAGTAAATTTATTTTGTCCCATCAATTTAAATCCGTATTAAACACCGTAAGAAGCCATAAATTCACTAGGAATTTAACACTGAATTATCACAATTCACAAATATTTGTAGTTCATTGTTTATATATTACTACATTATGACATAGCTCGTATATCACGTTTGCAGTGTAAGCCAATACTGTATAAATGTGCGACACTTTTATTATTTAACGTGTTTAAAATTATTGAATTGTTTTCTTTTTCTCTCTCTCTACAGACACACAATATAAATTAATATTTTTCTACATCTAATAACGCATGAATACGTGCTATTTTCTATTTCAACAAAATATTTAATATGAAAAAAGCATAGCAAAACCTGTTGACGCCCAGTAATGTGCTATACGTTGGTGACTCTGTGACGACAAAAGCTATCGTTTATACTGACATTTTCAATCTTCAGGTGTATTTAATTAACGGCTTCCCTGGGTGTTGGCTATAGACAAGTTTATGTTGTCAGTAACATTGTGTTAAACGAATAAGATGAACATCCTTGTATGTTACATTTATTTTATGGCAATTCGAGAGTGAGGGATTACGTCATATCAAACAGAGCGTGTGACACCTAACGCAATATTTTGTCGTGAGAAAAATGTTTTTCAGAAGCTACAATAACAATTACTCTGAACCACTGACAGCAAGGTAGTACGTATTTACTTCTCTCATTCTATTAATATAGGTGAAAACAGAGAGGCGCCAATTGTATCTATAAAAAAGGACAAAGTTTCATTAATTTATCTACAGTTATTATGTGGAAAATATTTTATAGTTTATAATTTCAAACACACACACATACATGTATATATATGAAAGAATCAGCCTTTACTTGCAATGGTTTTAAGCTTTGTAATGGTCTTTAAAAAAAAAGACTAGTACTACTAATTATAAAACATCTTTAAAAAGGACTAGTGACACTAATAAAACATCTTTAAAAAGGACTAGTGACACTAATAAAACATCTTTAAAAAGGACTAGTGTCAATTATAAAACATCTTTAAAAAAGGACTAGTACCACTAATAAAACATTTTAAAAAAGAACTAGTACCCTAATTATAAAATATCTTTCAAAAGGACTAGTACCACTAATAAAACATATTTAAAGGGGACTAGTGCCACTAATTATGAAAAATCTTTAAAAAAGACTAGTGTTACTAATAAAACATCTTTGAAAAGAACTAGTACCACTAATTATAAAACATATTTAAAAGGACTAGTACCACTAATAAAACATCCTTAAAATAGATTAGTACCATTAATAAAAATTATTTAAAAGAACTAGTACCATTAATTATAAAACGTCTTTAAAAACGACTAGAACCACTAATAAAACACCTTTAAAAAGGACCAGTGCCACCAATTATGAAACATCTTCAAAAAAAGGACTGGTACCACTTATTATAAAACACCTTTATATGTACATCATAGTTATATAGTAAAACGATTCTAATTTGAGAAACGAACCATAATAATATTATTATTATATACTGGATAGTCTAAGTTGATCTGCAACCAACAACTACTTTGGAAGCAAAGATGTAGAAACTAAAGAAATAGCTTATTGTAGTCTACCTTTCACTGGCAAACGTGCAGTAGAATTAAAGAAAAAATTAAAACCATTTTGAATAACAAAATTTATCCACAAGTTAAGTTTAGAACTGTTTTCAAACCGATGTGTCGTATATGTCAGTATCCCTAAAACGCATCGCTCTTATGTCATCTACAAATTTACATGTCCAAGGTGTAGCCATGCAAGATTGTGACATTAATACTAAACCCAACGAGTTCAACGTCTTGAGAAACGCGACCAATAAAGAAGAATTGCTCCGCAGTAAAGAGAACCCGTGGATACACAAGGTACATCCTGAGTTAAAAGTAAACCAACAACTACACACTCTCTCAACAGTTCCCTGCACCAGTAATAAATCTTTATTAGTAGACCGTGCAGGCAACATTCAAGTGAACACTAATAAAGCAATTTCTGTCTGTTGCTGTAGTGGTCTAGTTAACAGAGTAGTGAGCTCGGTTTGAAAATCAAGAAAATCAGCTACTTGTTGTATCCGGTTTTACAACTTCTATTATTATTGCTCGTCTTTTGAGATATTCAATAGGTTGATAATATTCCTAAAGATATACGTATGTTTATGCGATGTGAAATAATAATTGTTAATTGTATTTTTAAGTTATTGAAAAGCACCTTAATAATCGAATTTTTTGGAGTAACCACGAACAGTCGAAACTACTATGGCACGTACGAGTATATAAGATGAAAATAAATACAAGTACGTGGACATTTTGCTGCTGTGAGAAGCTAAAATGTGTTTATAAGTATCAGGACTTGCAGAATTGAAGAAAAAAACAAAAAACTTAGTTTTTTCGTGACCATGGTTTCCCCAGTAAAGGCATCATCACGAATAAATGAAGTTCTTGTGAAACGTACTATTGTCTTTGTTTTAAACGTACTATTGTCTTTGTTTTAAACGTACTATTGTCTTTGTTTTAAACGTACTAATGTCTTTGTTTTAAACGTAAACTATTGTTTTTGTTTTAAACGTACTACTGTCTTTGTTTTAAACGTACTATTGTCTTTGTTTTAAACGTACTATTGTTTTTGTTTTAAACGTACTATTGTCTTTGTTTTAAACGTAAACTATTGTTTTTGTTTTAAACGTACTTTTGTCTTTGTTTTAAACGTAAACTATTGTTTTTGTTTTAAACGTACTATCGTCTTTGTTTTAAACGTACTATTGTTTTTGTTTTAAACGTACTGTTGTCTTTGTTTTTTCATTCAATTTTCAATAATGCAGTTATAAAGTTTCACCAAATACCGACGGTTCCAAGTATCAATTATTAGACTTAGTTTTAATTACTGTGGCGCAACTACAAAATATATCCACCCCCCCCCCTCACTCACATAAAATAAAATCGTGTCCCCTACTTTTATTTCCCTATAATTGTAGTTACTGTTACGATTCTGGCTGATTTGGGCCCGCTTTTGTCTCTCCCCTCCGCAATTGTGGGGGCATATTTACCCCACTGTTTAATTATTTATTTGCAAATATAAAATGTTCAGACAAAGACGCTAAGATTAACTGTTGGATATTTCGTTAAATATTTTATATTAACTTGTTGTACTTACATCCATAAAGTGTAATAAGTGTTCACATTGTCTACACAAACGGTTTTGGTTAATTCTAGGTGTGGCTTCCTTAAGTTCAGCCCGGCATGGCCAAGTGGTTCGGGCGCTTAACTCGCAATCTGAGGTCGCGGATTCGAATCTCCGTCCCACCAAACAGGCTCGCCCTTTCAGCCGTGGAGGCGTTATAATGTAACAGTCAATCCCACTATTTGTTAGTAAAAGAGTAGCCCAACAGTTGGCAGTGGGTGGTGATGACTAGCTGCCTTCCCTCTAGTCTTACACTGCTAAATTAGGAACGGTTAACGCAGATAACTCTCGTGTGGTTTTGCGCGAAATTCAAAACAAACAAAACTCCTTTAGTTGAAGCAATATTGAGGCTCAACTGTCTTTATATTTTTCTTACCAACAAATGTCACTCACCAAAAGAAGGATTGTTAATGTTGTTCTTATTATAATACACATTGAGCTACCTGTGATGTGACCACTGCGGATATCATACCCCGATTTTTTAAACTTATAAGCCTTCAGTCTTGCCGCTGAACCACCGAGGGCTTGAAGCTGTTAGTTACCAACAAAGAAAACAACTCTGTTATAGAACAAGGTAAAAAAAAACAACAACATTATTTGACGAAACAAAAAACATGAAAGTCAAAACATTTCTCAAATCAGAAATTCCTTACTCTCTTAGGAATATGCCCCCTCCCAGTGGCTCAGCAGCAAGTTTGAAATATTATGACGCTAAAAAAATCTGGTTTCGATACCCGTGGTAGGCACAGGACAAATAACCTTTTCTGTATCTTTATGCTTAACAGCAAACAAACAAACGAAACAAATCTATGAATATAGATTGGAAGAAGTTGCCAAAACAACGAAATAGTCCAGTCCTGATGAACCAACAACGAATGAGTCTAGTCCCGATGAACCAACAACGAATGAGTCTAGTCCCGATGAACCCACAACGAATGAGTCCAGTCCCGATGAACCAACAACGAAAGAGTCCAGTCCTGATGAACCCACAACAAATGTGTCCAGTCCCGATGAACCAACAACGAAAGAATCCAGCCCTGATGAACCCACAACGAATGAGTCCAGTCCTGATGAACCAACAACAAAAGAGTCCAGTCCTGATGAACCAACAACGAAAGAGTCCAGTCCCGATGAACCAACAACAAAAGAGTCCAGTCCTGATGAACCAACAACGAAAGAGTCCAGTCCTGATGAACCAACAACGAAAGTGTCCAGTCCTGATGAACCGTCACCTTATTCGAAATTTGGGTGGACTATATTATATATTATTACTTCCGCCATCGAAGGTGGACGGAGATTGTGTTTTCACCCCTGTGTGTGTTTGTCAGCAAGATTTCTCGAAAACGGTTGAATGGATTTGGACGAAACTTGGTACACATTTGGACTATGACCTAACTTAGAAGTGATTAATTTCTGGAGGATCAACGTCAAAAGTCACAGCAAGGTCACGAAAATAATAAAAATCCCTATCTGTTAACATGGAGACCGATTTTTCATACTATTTTTGCTCTATAACTCAGTCACAATTAACCGAGTTTTGATGAAACTTGGTGGACATATGTATAATATTATTCCTTATTATCCTGCCAAAGTGGTCCACATCAGCTAATAACGACGGATATACGGACACATTTTCGTATTTTTTGAAAGCTGAATATGATCAACGCTGCGTGGCGGAAGTATGCACTCTACTGAGTATCCCCTCTAGTTTTTCTTATGGGTATCATTCCTTTTAATAATTTCCAAAATAACAGATAAATTTACAAAAACGTGTAGTGCGTTTTATTACTCTAATAAATAACTAAATATACACGAATACATTTCTCAAAACCACAATTTAATGGAATAATTTATTCTTGCAGCTATTATTATCGTTTCGATTTTGTAAAAATTCGAACATCGCTCACTCCAGCTTCAATAATCAAGAACTGAAGAGTAAGATACGTCTGGTTTTGATCAATAAAATTGTGTATACTTTTTGACCAGTGAAACTATTAGTTTGTTATTAGAACCATTTTCAACGAGATAGAAGTATTTCACAAATAGCTTTAAGTTTTGTCCTCCTATTTAGCTCCATTTCTGTTGATGTTTGTTTGTAGTTAAGCACAAAGCTACACCAAGGGCTATCTGTGCTATGCCCATCACGGGTATCGAAACTCGGTTTCTAGCGTTGTAAGTCCACAGACATACCGCTGTGTCACTGGACACTGTTGAACAAATAGAACAACTAAAACGCATTGTGGTATATTTTTGTAAAAGTTTAAAAATTAAATATCTTCCTATCTGCCCCCCCCCCCAGTGGCACAGCGGTATATTTGCGGACTTACAACGCTAAAAACCGGGTTTCCATACCCTTGGTGGGCAAAGCACAAATAGCCCATTGTGTAGCTTTGTGCTTAACTTCAAATAAAAAAGTCTTCTCATCTAATTATTTTTTAGGCTCTAAAGTAAATTAAAAAAAAATCCAATACGAAAACATTATTTTCAACTTTTAAGTGTATATCACAAAATGTAGGGGTCTCTACCAATTGTAGGTACACATACCCGGTTAACATTTTCCAGAAAACAAAACAGGAATTTCGAGCTGACATATATATTGAAATTATGCTAATATATAAATAAAATGAAATTTACAGTCGTTAGAAAATATAAAGACCTAACGGTTTACTTGCAAAAATGTTGATGTTTATTTTGAAGTATGTAACGCATTGAAAATGGTGTGTTTTATCTACTTTCCTATAAACGTCCGAAAGAAAATCTAATAACACATTTTGTCTCCCGATTGACGTGAATACTTTCATTTAATGAATCTCAATCTCCTGAGAACTGGTTTTACAGGGCAATTTTTGAAAATATTTCGGTTTACTATAACAAAGAATGTGTTGTATAATGGAAAATAACTGAAGTCACGCGTACGAAACTTTTAATTGTAGAAATATAGTCACTTGAAAATCAATGCGTTTGTTGTGATACGAATATTCATTTTATTATAAACTTTAGTCACAAAATGGCTCGTTGTTATAATTTAATATAACAATTGTATTTTACCCAATCCTTACTTGAGTGATTTATTCAATCACTACAAATTCTTATGTCAGCTTTTAGATTGAGTTCTTTATTTAGTCAGTATAAATCCCTATGCTGGATTTTAATTAGAGTATTCTTTCTTCTCACTTTGTCTAGTCTGACCTAATCTAACGCTTCTTTCTTCTCACTTTGTCTAGTCTGGCTTAATCTAACGCTTCTTTCTTCTCACTTTGTCTAGTCTGGCCTAATCTAACGCTAATTTCTTCTCACTTTGTCTAGTCTGACCTAATCTAACCCTAATTTCTTCTCACTTTGTCTAGTTTGACCTAATCTAACGCTTCTTTCTTCTCACTTTGTCTAGTCTGGCTTAATCTAACGCTTCTTTCTTCTCACTTTGTCTATTCTGACCTAATCTAACGCTTCTTTCTTCTCACTTTGTCTAGTCTGGCTTAATCTAACGCTTCTTTCTTCTCACTTTGTCTAGTCTGACCCAATCTAACACTTCTTTCTTCTCACTTTGACTGGACTAGCCTAATCTAACATTTTTTATATGTTGTGTTGTTAATACTGGCGAATTTTAGCACTAGTTATCCTGTTGGGTGACTCAGTTTAATTATTTTACTTTGCGTGTTGACGATTTCGGTTACTCGAACACCTATCACTGAATGGGTTGTTCACTTGTAATTTTCAACCTGAACGGCATCTTATACGCATGTAAACTAAACGACCAGTTTAAAGATCCCTAGTGTATAGCCGTTCTTCATCTTAAACTATTAACAAGAGAACTGGCGACCACCCAGAAGCATCTTTTTATTTGGTTCTCAGAGCCAAATAGAGAGATTTACTGTCATTTTTATAACCCATCCACAGCTAAAAGTACTGATGTCTAGCGGTATTACATCTCGAACCTTGGACCATACAATTCGCAGCGTGAAAAGCAAACTTTGCCCACCCCCAGTTCAGTTTTGTTAAAGCTGTTGTTGTGTTCTGTTCAAAATCATGGGGATGTTTGAAATGAGCTGTGGTTCACCACCCATGTTGTTTCCTATCCGTACATACTTTTCGTTTTCTTAACTGGTGTAAAAACTTCTCTCTTCTAACACTACAGTATCTTCTACTACATGTGTATTGTTCAAACTGACTTAACTCTACATCTTGATATTGGTTATCGTTCGAATTGGTTTTATCATATTTTCTTCTGAATATTTTATTTTCAACTTGTGTTATGCTAAGCCTTCTACGTTGAATGTTGTTCGAATTAGTCTGACCTAATATCTTCTATTAGGTGAGTTGCTTAAATTCACTTGATCCCACGCTACGCGCTGTGTGTGTTATTCAATTGTTTTAATTTGACATCTTTTTTCATGATCTGTATTTTCAAGTTTATACCTTCTTTGTTGTAGTTCGTTCAAGCAAGAGTAGCAATTACACTACACCTTTCATGTCATGCTTAGTTTGAATCCATTTCATAAAAGAATAATTATTATTATCATCATAATTCATGTGTACACCAAGTTGTTATAATTATTGATCTTTTACACCAAGTTATTATAATTCACCATCTTTTACACCAAGTTATTATAATTTACCATCTTTTACACCAAGTGATTATAATTTACCATCTTTTATACCAAGTTATTATAATTCACCATCTTTTACACCAAGTTGTTATAATTATTGATCTTTTACACCAAGTTATTATAATTCACCATCTTTTACACCAAGTTATTATAATTTACCATCTTTTACACC
>NW_013666158.1:157002-158990 GCF_000517525.1 Limulus polyphemus
AAACCTGCAGTGGAGCAAGGATATTATATTCTAGTCTAAACAAACCACGCAAAGGAGAAATAATAGGCTTATCCAGTAAGAGTATCCCTTTCCCTTCTGGAGAGGTTGCATCAAGTTATCATAATTCTTCATCTATTAAACCAAGTTGGTACAATTCATCTCTTACATCAAGTTATTATAATTTACCATCTTTTACACCAAGTTATTATAATTCACCATCTTTTACACCAAGTTATTATAATTCACCATCTTTTACACCAAGTGATTATAATTTACCATCTTTTATACCAAGTTATTATAATTTACCATCTTTTACATCAAGTTATCATAATTCTTCATCTATTAAACCAAGTTGGTACAATTCATCTTTTACATCAAGTTATTATAATTTACCATCTTTTACATCAAGTTGTTATAATTCTTCATCTTGTCAACCAAGTGATTATAATTCATTATCTTTTACATCAGATGATTATAATTCACCATCTTTTACATCAGATGATTATAATTCATCATCTTTTACATCAAATGATTATAATTCATCATCTTTTACATCAGATGATTATAATTCATCATCTTTTACATCAAATGATTATAATTCATCATCTTTTACATCAGATGATTATAATTCACCATGTTTTACATCAAATGATTATAATTCATCATCTTTTACATCAAGTGATTATAATCCATCATCTTTTAAACACCAAATTATTATAACTCACTAACTTTTGCTTCAAGTGCTGTATAAATGGATTATTACGACTGATTTGATCAACGTGTAGGATGAAAATACTTTTAAAACATGCAAGATTATTTTTATAATTATTAATAGGTCAGTTAGTGACGTTTATTACCAGATCTAACTGAGAGGGACAAAGAAATAATTAAAATTAAGCAGGTGACGTAAACAAATTTTGTACTTCGGTGCTACTGTTGAATGTTAAAAACAAAGTATATTAAATTATTTGTGATTATCATTAAGACAAGATGCCGCATAATGATTCCTAAATTTCTTTTTCTGCGACATTGAAGCGTTTTCCACACACAATTGTTCATGTGTTCTGCACCACAAACGACACCAACAGATGAAGTGAAAGACAAATACCTCTAAATTTAATTTTCTGTTCTACATTTGGTCGTGAAAAGCACATATAAGTATATAAAAACAACGTGCGACACAGAAATATAAAAAAAGCCAGTATGATAGTCACTTATGATGCAATGGAATAATGTATGCCAGTATATTATAGCTCTAGAAATTTTCTGTAGCCAGCTAGTGGGCCAACGGGAAGTTTAAAGATTTACAACGCTAAAATCCGGGGTTTGTCTCCCGCGGTGGCTAAATCGCAGATACTCTATTGTGTAATTTTCCGCTAAAACAATAAAGAAACAAACAAAAATTACTGTGTAACACCAAGAAAACCCGTGAATAACAAATCACTTCATTTTAGTTTGTTAATAAACGACTCTTATATCGTCTGTGAACATCCGATATAACGATCTCTTTCTCCAGTTTAAATGACGTAGGAAATATCCCCTTTTGTTCTTTTATCTTCCGAATATCCCTAAAAAGGCTTATGAAAGGTTCTGCTACTGTCAAGTAATCTTCGGTGGCGGCAGTTTCAAACATTCGACAGTGCCATCTCTTGGCCAGATCTTGAATTTCCACGGAAGTCACTTCCCGTGCTTGGACCAAGTCGCGCTTTGTTGCTACAAGCACTACTGGTTTTTCTGTTTCATTCAAGTGCTCAATTACTTCCTTAATTCGTATAACTTCTTTCAAAGAATCCCGCGATGCGAGAGAAAGCACTAAAATGAAACCATCACCCCATCGGATCTGTTCCTCTCTCTTATGGACAGTCCGCTCCACCTAGCGAGTAAAATGAACATTTAGAATAGAAATTTAACATGATTTATCTTTCTGTATCTCTGCGTTCATAATTTTTGTGGTTAAAGTTTATTGACTGATAATAATAATGGAAGAA
>NW_013666158.1:159833-162992 GCF_000517525.1 Limulus polyphemus
GTTATTACTTCTGTACGTTCTACTAATTTTTTAGTTGGTTTAAAGTTTTAACTTAGTACTACGTATAATAAATAAATAGAAGAAACTAGATAATAACAACGAAACAAATAATATCTCAATAGTTACAAAACATATAGTCGCGTAAAATCTATGTTTATCATACAAAAATAATTGATAAACTTACCTTTCCAGCTGTGTCCATGATTTTAAGGCAGATTTTACGTCCATCGATCTGGGAGTTGTAGGCGTAAACATCTTCTACAAGAGTTAATATATGTATATTTGAAAAGTGAGAGACTGGTGTTAATATGTATTTCAATAATTATTCAAATAACACTAATCTTACTATAATGGACGTAGCGTGTATATATATATATATATATGTATGTGACCGAAATAATAAACACAATGTGGCGCCATCTATTGAATGGCACCACAGACATAAATTCATAAACAATTTCCCACTTTGGGTATTCAAAATTCAGACAATTAGGAAAATAACTACAGTATGTGCAACTACCATTTTTTTAATCACAGAACACAATTTCAAATAAAATTGCTCTACTCACAACAAGAACACGACTTTCACTAGAACTATACTTGAGGGTTTGATTATATCTTTCTTGATGTAATATATATATATAATACTAAAAATGTAATTCATAAAAAAACTATTATTTTTTTTCGATAAAGGGTACCACTTTTAATACATAAAAACATTACAGTTTATATCAGCACAATCCGTACACTTTTCTCATGCGCTACTTCTGAGAAACATATAGAATAGAATAGCGATAGAATAAGACAAAAGAATTGCATTAGAAAGTGAATGATGAGAGATTCGTGTTATATTCACAGGTACTTTGTACATGGGTACACTGGCTCATATAGACAGTCTAACAATGGGAAAGATTTTTTCAAGTTATTTTCTTTATAGTTGGAACGATGTTAGAATTGCGAAATGAGTTGAAACAAAATTCCTTTTACTAAAGCGCTTTAAGAAAAAGTGGTCTTTGTTTACATCATATATATATATATATATATAACTAAAATGGAGAAGAACCTAATAATAATCAGGTTTATAGTCTTCAGTGTGAGTAGGAAGGAAACGGAAAACGTAGAGAAATGTTTTAAAATTAGAAAATGAGTATTTAATATTTGAATCTTTACAAAAGCAAGCTGTAGAAACTAGAATCAGTCTATATAACATAAACTAAGATCACGACACTAAAATAGATAAATAAAAAATGCAGAATCACGACCAGAAATTAAAACTAAAATTCAATACAAAACTTTTAAATGTAAAATTAGATAGAAAAAAATTGTAGTTAAGGACAAAGCTACATAATAGGTTATTTGTGCTGTGCCCTACACGGGTATCGGAATCTGGTATTCAGTGTTATACGTCTTCAGACTTACCGCTGAGCCACTGGGGGCAAAACTTTAAGGTATGATAATAAGGTATGTCAGCATAACCTATAACATTCTCAATGTGTACGTGATTTAGAAGATCACATAATATGGCATATGAAATTATGACGTAATTCTTTCAGTGTAACAAAGTATTTAATGCTTCTTCGGAAATATAAAACTGTATGTGATTGAAAATCAACTGTTTAACAGTGTGACAGACTTTGTTCGATATGGATATTTTTATAGGTATTAATCGCGGGGGTTGTGGATGAAAGAATAGAAGGACAAGTCCTTTCCACTCTTGCTAACGGGGGCGGGGGAGGATTATATTTATTGCTCCCCAATTTGACAAATCACGTGATTTTTTGTTTATTGTCGATATATGGTAGCAACTAAATGGGAAAAAGCTTGAAATTTAATAGACTATTCCTGTTACGACAGCAGCCAGAAGAACATTTCCTTTAAATATCCTGTTACGACAGCAGCCAGAAGAACATTTCTTCCTGTAAATATTCCTGTTACGACAGCAGCCAGAAGAACATTTCTTCCTGTAAATATGGTTGGACCACTGGGAATAATTACTGATAGTGAAATAATAACGGTGAGCATTGTATTCATTTGTTTCTTTCTTTGTAGAATAGTGTCTGTTTGTGTTATACATGTATAGTAGCTTACAATACTTACACATATTATTTTAATGTAACACATTTTAGTAACTTAGATTACAATAATCGTATCATTTATGTAGTCTGTAAAATACAGTAATTAGTGACCCCTGGACTTTCTTAAGAGGTTCACCCCTCTTAATGCAAGCTGAAAAGCAATCCTTCCCCTCTCCCCCTCAATTTACAGTACAGATCTGGAGTTTTTGGTGTTTTATAAGATTTTAAAATTATTTCAATCATATTATCGTTGAACTATATGGTTAAAGATAATCAGATGAATAACTTTGTAAAATCTAATAAAATACTCACACGAAACATTAGTTTTTAGGACAGTTTACACAAACAATGTATAGAAGCTGTAATGCTGACAGTTTAATTCAATTATAATCATAATTCCAAACCCTACCTGATGTCGGGTCGTACTCGTGAATGAATCTTTTTGTCAGGAAGCGAACGATGAGAGCTATAAAAGAAATATACAACCAGGTGTATCAAAGTGTGTCAAGATAACATCATTTACTATTAAAACACTTATATTATACACAAGTGGAGGAAAAAGTTGTGCGACGTAAATTTATAATTTCTAGAACCAACGGTTATCATGACATCATCATTTCCCATGAATAAATATTTCAGCATCTATTAATGTACTTTACACCTCAATAAAGCTTATAGATGAACAAACGGTAGGTGTGAAATTGTAACTCTTTATTACCGTTAGAGCAACTCTACAGGTGCACCATTTGGTGGGTATGTAACCATACTGTCTCTTACCTTTAGAATAACTCTAAAGGTGCATCATTTGACGGATATGAAATCATTCACTGTCTATTACCATTAGAACAGCTCTACTGGTGCACCAATTGGTGGATATGTAACCATACTGTCTCTTACCTTTAGAATAACTCTAAAGGTGCATCATTTGACGGATATGAAATCATTCACTGTCTATTACCATTAGAACAGCTCTACTGGTGCATCATTTGACGGATATGAAATCATTCACTGTCTATTACCATTAGAACAGCTCTACTGGTGCACCAATTGACGGATATGAAATCATTCACTGTCTATTACCATT
>NW_013666158.1:163870-165736 GCF_000517525.1 Limulus polyphemus
TCTTAGCGTTAGAGCAGCTCTATAGGTGCATCATTTGAAGGATATGAAATCATTCACTGTCTATTACCATTAGAACAGCTCTACTGGTGCACCAATTGGTGGATATGTAACCATACTGTCTCTTAGCGTTAGAGCAGCTCTATAGGTGCACCATTTGACGGATATGAAATCATATAATCTCTTTTAGCGTTATAGCAGCTCTACAGGTACACCATTTGATGGATATGAAATCTTACTATTAATTTCTCTGTTTTTGGGATGTCGCTGATAGATATAAACTTACACTGCTTGTTTATTCCAAAACTGGTCCCAATATTCCAGTTCAGTTAATACATGAAATCACTCTTCTCGTCTTTTCTATAAGGAATCAAAATATACCAGAATTGCAGAAACAAAAATTAAGAACAAAAATCAGTGCGTAGTGTTGTGAAAATTTTCTAGAGAATTATTTATATAGTGAGTTTTTGTTCTAAGAATTGTTTATATGGTGAGTTTTTGTTCTAAGAATCGTTTATATAGTGAACTTTTGTTCTAAGAATTGTTTATATGGTGAGTTTTTGTTCTAAGAATTGTTTATATAGTGAGTTTTTGTTCTAAGAATTGTTTATATGGTGAGTTTTTGTTCTAAGAATTGTTTATATGGTGAGTTTTTTGTTCTAAGAATTATTTATATAGTGAGTTTTTGTTCTAAGAATTGTTTATATGGTGAGTTTTTGTTCTAAGAATTGTTTATATGGTGAGTTTTTGTTCTAAGAATTATTTATATAGTGAATTTTTGTTCTAAGAATTGTTTATATAGTGAGTTTTTGTTCTAAGAATTGTTTATATAGTGAGTTTTTGTTCTAAGAATTATTTATATAGTGAGTTTTTGTTCTAAGAATTATTTATATAGTGAGTTTTTGTTCTAAGAATTGTTTTGTTTGTTTCGAATATTCGCGAAAAGCTATAATCTTGTGATATTTGCGCTACCAGTGCGTGATTTTGAAATGATGGACGAGAAGTACGGAAAGGAGATAGTTAACTGCACCCACCGACGTCTCTTAGGTAACTCCAATAAAATAGTGGAATTTGACTGTCTCTTGACAATAATTTCTAATGCTTTGGGAAATCTTCATTTGTAGGTGAGGTTTTTGCCTGTACTGAATTTGAAACTCGATCATTCTTTATTTCACAGAACACTAAGTTGATCATTTTTTATTTCACTGAAAATTTAGTTGATTATTCTTTATTTCACAGAACACTAAGTTGTTCATTCTTTATTTCACAGAACACTAAGTTGATAATTTTCTATTTGATAAAAGCGAGCCCTTTTATGGTTAAAAATGTTAACAAAAAGTGAAAGAGAAAAGAGCTGATTAACTTGTGCTTCTAGATTATCTTATTCTAGCAAGAAACTTATGCTACACTAATACCTGTGCTCTAATATACAAAATTATAGACGAGTCACTATCCACATGGAAGTGGAAGTCATTTGTTTGCTTATAATGTTGTTTGTATTCAATTCAGTGAGCAAAACCATCGTGAAGGTGTAAAAATCGTTTTACAAAACCCAAATCGAGGTTTGTATTCAAATGTGTAAAACTCAAACTTAGTGTTCTGTGAAATAAAGAATGATCAACTTAATGTCCTGTGAAATAAAGAAGGATCAACTTAGTGTTCTGTGAAATAAAGAATAATCAACTTAGTGTTCTGTGAAATAAAGAATGATCAACTTAGTGTTCTGTGAAATAAATAATGATCAACTTAGTGTTCTGTGAAATAAAGAATAATCAACTTAGTGTTCTGTGAAATAAAGAATGAATCAACTTAGTGTTCTGTGAAATAAAGAATGAACAACTAAATTTTCTGTGAAATAAAAAATGATCA
>NW_013666158.1:166736-180121 GCF_000517525.1 Limulus polyphemus
AATGATCAATTTAGTGTTCTGTGAAATAAAGAATGATCAACTTAGTGTTCTGTGAAATAAAGAATGATCAACTTAATGTTCTGTGAAATAAATAATGATGAACTTAGTGTTCTGTGAAATAAAGAATGATGAACTTAGTGTTCTGTGAGATAAAGAATGATTAACTTAGTGTTCTGTGAAGTACAGAATGATCAACTAAGAGTTCTGTGTCTAAAACGTAACACAAAGAAAGGTTTATGCATTCCACATGTGTTTACTATGTTTACTAGCTACCACATAGTGAATTCAAAAGCTTCTTCCTATAACGTGTTAGTTCACAAAAACAATATAATAATATTTTTTTACATGTTTGTTCGCTATAAAATAATGTAAAGATCGCATATTTTCTCGTCAATATTTAGAACAGTCTATTGGGTGAACCGTGTAATAAACAGGTGACGTATTTACAATTCATGTATAAGGTGTCATGGGAAGTGGATTTTATTGGTTTCAGGATGTAGCATGAGCTGAGGTGAGCTGCACATGTTTTTTGCAGCTTAGACTGGTATGTATGCAAAAGATGGAAAGGACAACCGATGCTCTGTTGATAGCAGTGGAAAACGCTATAAAAGGTTAAATATATATACATGGGCCGTGTTGGTAGAGATGTACCATCACAACGGATGCAATACTGAGACAACACTTCGGGCATACCGCTGTAGGACCAACAGTGGTGATATAGGTCATGCATAGCTGTTGTTGACAGTAGATTGATTAGAAAGTGTATATAGGTAAATGATAACATTATCCTGAGCTGCTGCACACTTATGTCACATCAGCACTCCACCAATCGGTGAATATGAAATCATATACTTTCTGTTATCGTTAGAGATACCTAGAGATGCGATGTCATATCCACCAAATGGTGTACTTGTAGAGTATCTATAATGATAACAGACAGTATATGATATCATATCCACCAAATAGTGCATCTCTAGGTATCTCTAATGATAACAGACAGTATATGATATCATATCCACCAAATGGTGACCAAATGGTGTACTTATAGAGTATCTCTAACGGTAACAGACAGTATACTCTAACAGTAACAGACAATATATGATATCATATCCACCAAATGATGCACCTATAGAGTTTCTCTAAGGTAACAGACAGTATATGATATCATATCCGCGTGTTCACTTCTGAGGGGAATAGTATTGAAACTTTAGATGTATTAAAAAAAAGCATAAGTTCTTGGGAACTTGAAATACGATAAATAATACTCATTTATGTTGATTGATCTATTCGGTACCAAGAGTTTCTCTAACGGTAGCAGACAGTCTATGATATCATATCCATCAAAATGGTGTACTTATAGAGTATCTCTAACGGTAACAGACAGTATATGATATCATATCCACCAAATGGTGTACTAATAGAGTATCTCTGACAGTAACAGACAGTATATGATATCATATCCATCAAATGGTGTACTTATAGAGTATTCATCATGCTTGGTCACCACTTTCCTTTGACGTCATTCCTGCTGACTTCTAATAATGAAAGTTACTAAAGATGTGGGTCTATTCCAATAACCTAACAACCGTTCTTCAATCAGTACTCGTTGCATTATCCAATACTGTTGTCAGGGAGAGCGTAGTAATAGTAAAACGATGGTGGCAACATTGAGAAGTTACAGTGGTGCCTCTTCGCGGCGTATCGGAAAACCAGAACTTTCCATTGTTCCTTATTTATGTAAACAAAATATATTACTCGTGTGTTACATGATTCACCCTATAGAATGTTTCAAGTACTCTAACTGACCTTACAATCACACCGTATGTGGAATAATAGATTCCTGAGGTACCTTGGAAACCTTTGAGTATCTATTTGAATGCATATCGATTACGTGCAATATTAGTTCTATGCCACGAATAAATAAGCATTTAAAGTTGAACGAAGATTGATTGTAAACAAACTAAGCAATCGATATCTGGTAATTCACTGATTTATTTTAAATAACTCTCCATAAATTAAAATGAACTTTCCATAGTTTCTACAATGCTATCTTTAAAAAGTAGTTTAATGCTTCAAGATGTTTTAAGCAACAGAGATGTTCTTCGCAAGAAGTTGTGCCTTGCTGGCACGAAGTTAAAGTTATCAGTATGAGCAGCAAAAACATTGACAATTTTTAACACAAATTATAATAATAAGTACAACGGAGCCTTGAAGCGATTCGGGCCTACTTTCAGGTTTTATCTGAATTACTCGATCTCAATTTTAAAGTTGAACAAGTGAATCAGAAGACTGTATAAGGACAGCTGTACTAATGTTCATCCTCAAATAGCTACTTACCAGTAAGTACTTTTTTCTTCTTCTTCGACAACGTGCCAGATGTGTTAGGATAATACATTGCACATGTCATCTTGGTAGCGGCTGCTTAAGATCACACAATAAAAGAAATTAGTAAAAATCTCGTACCGGGTGCTTTTCACCTTATACAATTCACTTTCCGTCTTCGTTCTCATTTCTTCTGAGTCACGTTGTATGAGACAGACATACCATCCTAGACGTTCGAAGTAGTTACATATATCAAAGATGTTTTAGTATTTTTTTCTTGTGAGGTAACGATCTCTCCGATATTTCCAAAAATGTTCATTTCGGAGGGTAATAGTATTTAAACACTAGAATTATAAACAAAAGCATAAGTTTTGGGGAGTTTAAAATAAGATAAATAATATTCATTTATGTTGCCCGACGTACAAGATTATTGAAGAAAAACAGGAAATAATAGAGATGTTCTGAAACCAGTCGTAAATTTATCCGAAAGAGGCAAAAAGTCAAGAGTTATCTTGCCTGTTTGTTTGTTTCAGAATTCGGTTTGTTTTGAATTTCGTACAAAGCACTAACCGTCCCTAACTTAGCAGTGATAGACTAGATGAAAGGCAGCTAGTTAACATCACCCACCGCCAACTCTTGGGCTATTCTCTTACCAACGATTGACTGTCACATTATAACGGCTGAACTACTCGAGAAGCTACTCAAGAATCATTTGTACCTAGCCATCCATAATTTTGGATCAGCAGGCAAGAGAGAAAGGCAACTGTTCAACAGCACCCACATCCAACTCTTGAGCTACTGTTCTTTTATCAACTAGTGGGATTTAACCCTCAACTCTTATGGTGCACATATGACAATGGAGTGCGGAGTGCAATTTTGCCATAACGGGACGCGAACTGGAAGACTTCGAATTCTCGGTCCAGATACGCTAACCAAGAGACAACACCAGCCTCAACTGTGTTACGGAAAAACATGCACCTACATTAATAATTTATTTAAATATCGCTTATTAGTTCTGAAAGAACATCATAAAAAATAGCATATTATTTCTTAAAGCGAATAGTAGTTTAGAAGCAGGAGAAGAGGTTATAAAAATGATCATTTTTACATCTAAAATACATCATGCCAACTAAAGAGGTTAAGGTTTTGTCACAAAGATATTATTTTAATGATAACATAGTGTTTTATTTATTTATTCAACAACAAGTTCTACAAATTAGCTTGGCTAGTGTTCGCTGATAGGATTGGGTTCACAGTAGACGCTATAATAAAATAATTCCATTTATTATTTAATCGAAAACAGAAACTGGATATTCCAAAACTGAATTAATTAAGTTACTAACAAGTTCTACAAATTAGCTTGGCTAGTGTTCGCTGATAGGATTGGGTTCACAGTAGACGCTATAATAAAATAATTCCATTTATTATTTAATCGAAAACAGAAACTTGATATTCCAAATTAAGTTACTAAAATACTCAATCAAATAATAACTCACTATATAATTGATATTTGAAACCCTCGGTACTTGGTGAAACTCCATGATTACAGAATTGAGGAAAAAAAAACAAAGACGGTAGTAGGTTTCACAAAATCTTCATTTATTAACACGATGGTACATTTAGTGACGAA
Organism: Limulus polyphemus; assembly: GCF_000517525.1. Taxonomy (NCBI): domain Eukaryota; kingdom Metazoa; phylum Arthropoda; class Merostomata; order Xiphosura; family Limulidae; genus Limulus; species Limulus polyphemus. The sequence continues at coordinate 170,689 of NW_013666158.1, forward strand.
ACAACGGTCGTTAATAAATAATATTTTTATGAAACGTTCTGTTGTCTTTGTTTCTTCCCTCAATTCTGTAATTACTCATAAGTTCACGTACACTGTAATATATAAACTAGAACCCCCCCCAGTGGCATGTCTGTGGACTTACAACGCTAAAAATCGGATTTCAATTCACGTGGTGGGCAGAGCATTGTGTAGCTTTGTGCTTAACTACAAACTTAAAATTCGATAATCATTTCTTGTACCCTATCTCGCGTCCTATTCTGCTCGAACTGTTTCTGAGCTTTGAAGAAAATTCCAAACATTATGCTTATCGCGTGATGTCAAACCTCCCTCTGGTAAAACAACAATACAAACAAGCTAAACTGAAAACACAGTATACAATGCTGCCTCCCATCCCTGGATTGTGAAATCCCTTAGATAATATAAACATCCAAACTAAACCTGCTCATTATGTAGCTTTACGCTGTACAACAAACAAACATCACAGCAATATTTTGATTGTTTGGATATTCTGATTAATTGAAAACTCTAACTTTTTAGTTTATTATTCTTGTGGCAATTGATTTAATCGATTGTTTGAATAGTCAAAAAAGGGTGGTAATCGGAAACAGTCATTTTGGTCGATTAATTATTTTCGTGATACTAATTGATTTAATCGCTGTTCATAGGCTTTCATAATTAAAAATAAAGTAATCTTTAAAGCATTACCATTCATAACTATGGATATTACACTCATTAAATCATTAATTAAATGTGTGAAACAAAGTACAATCAAAATATTGATTGATAAAACCAAACCTTTCTTTGGTCATTTAGTGGTCATTTCAGTGTTGTTTTTTTACACTCATTAAATCATTAATTAAATGAGTGAAACAAAGTACAGTCAAAATTTAATTGATAAAACCAAACCTTTCTTTGTTCAATTATTGTCATTTCAGTGTTTTTTTTATTTATTTTTTTGCTTTCGTGATTTATGGTAAAAAAATCGGATGGTCATCTATCCTTTATCAACTCTTTCTGTCTTGTCACTCAGGAAGGTTTTTTTTTCAAGGAATACATTAATTATTCTATTCCTAGTAAAGCTCTATAAATGATCTCAATAGAAAGATAAGGTTTTTAAGCACACTGATTTACTTCTGGAGAAGTCTTCACTAAAGCTAACTACTTGGTTTTTGTCCCCCGGTGGGACAGCGGTAAGTCTTCGGATTTACAATGCTAGAATCAAGGGTTAGATTCTCCTCGGTGGACACAGCAGATAGCCCGATGTGGCTTTGCTATAAGAAAACACACACATATTTGGTTTTTCGCACATGTACTTCCAAAGGCGACCACAATGGAAGACGTTTGCATTATGTAAATTTTGATAATCGCCAAGGTTTCAAGCCTACTTCATAATTATAATTTACTATGTTGAATTTCACGCAAAGCTACTCGATGGCTATTTACTCTTGCAGTCATGAATTGTCCTCCGATTAGACAGCGGTAAGCCTGCGGATTTACAACGCTAGGCTCGGTGGACACAATAGGTAGTCTGATGTGACTTTGCTATAAAACACACACCCGTCACTAATTTTGAAGTGACAGACTATAAGGAAGGCAGCTATTCAACCGTCAACTCTTGGGCTACTCAACGAATAGTGGGATTGACCGTCACTTTATAATACCCCCACGGCTGAAAGGGTGGTCATGTCCGGTGAAGAGGTTCGAACACGCGACTGGCAGATTTAGAGTCGAGTTACTTTGCACTTACATGTTACCAATTGCGATGGTTCTTTTATGAAACAAATTACAGAACTTTACCACAACACACCGTTTGTACTAAAGTTAAGACCAACTGTAATGTTATTGTACCAAATAACAATTTTACTGTACTTAGTGATACTGAGGATGAAGGAATCGTGGGAATTCGCTTAGCCTCTTCTCCTTAAAATATGTTTCTTTGTTTTTTAAACTAAATAAATTGCATCATTACATGTCTATTTATTACTTCACTTTTTACTTTCTTTGAGCGTTCCGGTGAGGCACAAAAATGATCAAAATGCCAACTTGAAACTAAAAATTACTGAACAACTTAGTTAAATAAAAAAAGAAAAGTTTGAAATGTAAATTAGCAGTTAGTTAGTAAATTAGGCAGTTAGTTTCCAGTCTGGAATGATTCATACAGTAAATTACTATCGAACCCTAAAGTAGTTAAATTGTCGTATGAATGTGTGTCACCTGAGTAAATAGAAGTTAAGTTTAGGCTTAAATTTTTCGTTTAATAACAATCTTTCTATAAAAGAGGATTTAATCGTGTCGACGGAAATGTGTTTTAAATCATTAAATGTTAACAGCAAGAAGATGAAGCAAACAGGTGGAACAGAAGTAGCCAATACATCATCGAACTAGAATTGTAAATTTCGACTTAATTTCAGTAAGGTTGAATTAAAACAAGAGAAGATAAAGGAGTTCGAGTTAGATAAAAGAGTTTATCAGAGTAAGATTAAAGAACTGTTAGAGGATGAGTCTCATGAACAAGTAAAAAAAGGATCCTACTACATTAGTCAATAATAGAGTGTAAACTGTTCTTTAAAAATGTGTTACTTTGACATCGAAAGAAGAGAAATAATTTTTCCCATAGGTACATTTTATCCAGGTTTTATGCGCTACTTGAAGTCCATAAAATTGACACTCTGTTTCATCCGCTTCCATCCGTCAACAAAATCTAAATGTCAGAAACGTTCGTTCTTAACCAGCTCTCTTAAGTAGCCGTTAAAAATCTTCTGATTTTGTTAATAAAATGGAAAGGATAAATTAGTGATCTGATAAACTAGCCTCTTTTGATAGTGTGTCTCTGTTCACGAAGCCCCTCAGTGGCACAGCGGTATGTCTGCGGACTTACAACGCTAAAAACCGAGTTTGGATATTCGTGTTGAGCAGACCACCGAATGCCCATTGTGTAGCTTTGTGCTTAACTACAATCAACAACAACTGTTCACGAAAGTGCTAGTTGAAGAGGCACTTAATTGCCTTGAGAATAGATTACTGGAGAGAGAAACGACTTTCTCCTGTTCAGGAATGAGTGAAATTATGATATTAGATGCGGGGTCTCCCCTGTTATCTGAGTTATTTATGTTTAAATTGAAATGGGTGCATTAAACACTTCTGATGTGATTAAGGTATGTGGATGACACTTTTATTGTGTAGCGGTAGCCATACAACACATTAATACAGTTTGAAGAACCTATTAATTCGGTTAATCCTACTATTCGGCTTACTCTAAAGATGAAAGAAGATCAATTCAATTTGCTGAATATGACAGTCAAGCTGGCTAAAGGATTTCTCTCAACGTTCCGCCACACAGACAACAGATCATGTCACCCATGGTCACAAAAAGTATCCACCTTTTACATGTTTGTACTTAGAGCTCCAACCGTCTGTACTTGCGATTGTGACTAAAGATCCGAGTTAATTCTCTTGAAATGCAGAGGCTATGATCCCGAGATTATTGATAGGTTGCATAAGAAACATAACAATAAATTAGAAATGTCATCATGTACAAAGTTCAAAGAAAATGATAACGTTGATGGCATGAGAGTTTATTTGTCATATGCTCAAGATTTGTCAACAAGAACAGGGAACATATGTAATGAAGAATAACTTTCTGTCCACGTTCTAACTTTAATAATTATCTCACAACTGTAAAAGGTAAAAATAGAACAAGGTGATAAATGTAGCATTTACAAAGTTCATTGTGTCTATGGTTGAGTTTTTATATTGGTAAAATGTGAAAAACCTGAAATTCAGAGTTAAATATCATTAAAATGCGGTAAACAGATGTAAAGTGAATGAATAGGGTTCAGCAGAGCATGCACCAATACATCTCAAGTCATAGATTGGGAGAATGTTAAATTGATGAATCAGACTGAATTTAAGTAGGATCTAAATATTATAGAATCGGTAGAAACTGAGAAAAACAAAAAAAGAATTTGAACGAAAGTAACGTTCCAGATGTGGAAGAATTGAAACATTAGAAATCTGTTTTGTAAGCTTTTCGGGGAGGGTTATTTTCGAAATCGAGATGGCGCTGAGAGTATGATGTTAGATTATGTAAATTGGAACTGATGTTGGTATATAAGTCGGCGTCTGATTTTATATCTTACTCTTAATGATGGTGGCATAGATAGCCACTGAAATATACCGAGTGTATTAGGGCTGTGCTAATTTTACCAGTGTCATTTAATATATGTTTATTTACTTAAACATCTTGTGTATATTTTCTTTCTGTCTTATGAAAACTTTAATTTTTGTGAACAACATGATTTTTTGCTAGTTAAAAAAAGAAGATAAAAAGACAACACCTCTTTATCCAGATCTTCTAATATTTGTTTGTTAAGCAAATTATTCTTTCATATAATTAGTATTCTTATGCCCCCCAGTGGCATAGCGGTATGTCTGCAGACTTACAACGCTATAAACCGGGTTTCGATACCCGTGGTGCAGCTTTGTGCCTAATTCCAAACAAATAGCCTTGTTATTCCAAGTGAATTTTAACAAAACTTTTTATACTTTATTTTCTGATTACTGGTATATTAAAATTCAATAGATTTAGTTTATCATAATAATACGCTATCAATTCAGATCTGTCATATATTTCATTATTAAAAAGTAGAGGACTTCGTTTCGTCTGATTATTAAATAGTAAAGATCGTTGTTCCAGTACGATTGATTGTTATACACTCAGGAGGGATTAATGATCCAATACGTTTGATTATTACACACTCAGTAGGGATTGTTGTTCCGCTATATTTGATTGTTACACACTCAGTAGTGATTGTTGTTAGGATATGTTCGATTGTTACACACTCACTAGTGACTGATGTTCCGATATGTTCGATTGTTACACACTCGGTAGTGATTGTTGTTAGGATATGTTCGATTGTTACACACTCACAAGTGATTGATGTTCCAATATATTTGATTGTTACACACACATTAGAGATTGTTGTTCCGATATCTTTGATCGTTACACACTCATTAGTGATTGATGTTCCAATATATTTTATTGTTACACACACATTAGAGATTGTTGTTCCGATATCTTTGATTGCTACACACTCATTAGCGATTGTTGGTCCGATATGTTTGATTGTTACACACTCATTAAAGATTGTTGTTCCAATATGTTTGATTGTTACACACTCATTAAAGATTGTTGTTCCGATATGTTCGATTGTTACACAATCAATAGTGATTGTTGTTCCGATTGTTATTTTCATGTTTAATGGTGAGAATGGTAAGACTAGGGAACATGAATGTAAATTTTGGCAGGGCAGGAGTCATCTTCAACTAATACGACTTTATTTTTCTAACAGAATGGTTGAGTTTTTGGAATGGGTTGCCTTCAGATGTGGTAGATGCAGTTTATTGGGGGGAGTTTAAGGGAATGCTTCATAAATATTTCAACGATAAGGGTTGGCTTTGGGTGTTTTATTTTAGGTTTTCAGTATAGTGGATGGGACAACCCAATCGGATCAAAAAGTCCTAAGTCGTCCTTAAATTATATGTATGTAGATGTCAGTCATATAGGGGAATTTCAGGAGGTACACAGTACTGTCATGTTATTATGTGATAAACTTTTTTTAGCGTACACTTGGTGCTAGAAACAGTACAAAGCGTGAGCTATACTACTTTCTCAATCAGTTTCAAGAAGAAAGAAAACAGTATTAATATAAAATGCATTATAGATCCTGCCTTACATCTCGTAATTATATAGAAATAACTCTTGTCCAGTTCATTATTTGCCGTAATTATTTAAAAATGACTCTTGTCTAGTTCCTTACTTCCCATAATTATATAGAAATAATTCGCATCCATTTCATGACTTCCAGTAATTATATAGAAATAACTCTTGTCCAGTTCATTACTTCCTGTAATTAATTAGAAATAACTCTTTTTCCAGTTCATTACTTCCCGTAATTAGTTAGAAATATCACTTACGAACAGTCATACACCACTAGCAAGCGTTTTAAACTACCAATGATTAATTTATCCTCACTAATATAATCATACATTATACTGCTTCATTTGCACGTGTTATGTTACATCGCGAAGATCTTAATCGCCTCGCCTTAGGAAGCACCCAATCTACTTAGTAATAATAGTGTCTTAATAAATAAACTTTACTAGAAAAGCATTTTATATTTTATTTAAAATTATCCTAAGGTGACGAATGACCTTCCAAAGTAGTTCGTCTTTTCATAATATTCACGATGATTATTTTCTCTCGAAATCTTTCACACTTCGCGTTCTCATAATATCAGTAACTGGCGGAGTACCCTGATAAGTTGTTTTGATTACATCAACCATATTAATCGTGATTTTTCTTGGGAAAAAAATTAAAATGATTTCTTTACCTAATTAAATATTTTGATTAAAATCAATAAAAATAACAATGTGCGAAAAAAATATAAATTTGCTAAAGCTTTTTTATTCAAAGTAAAACCGAGTACATTATTCCTGCTTCTTCTACGTGCTTTGTGTGACATTTCAAGTTTCCAAAACAAAATTCCTTACTTTTGGTGTCCTGATTTCTGCTGTGTGGTCATATATTGTTTGCAGCGTATTCTGACTTTATTATCATTTCATTTAATGAAGAATTTATTTATTCTCTTCTTGTTGAAACACAACGTAAATATGAAAATTTGCCGATACCAAACGTTTTTGTAAAGCCATCATATAGCTGATTCTTGCGAGTACACGCAAGCAAAACAAACGATATGGCTGAAACAAGCCTATTTAATTGAGGAAGTGTGCGCGCATGTTTGAGAGAAAGCACCAGCCTTCTTCAATTAAGAGGAGTTAAAGGGGAGGCATGTATGTGTAGAAGAAAGAGAGGGGGAGGGAAAGAGCACAAATGAAGGCTCCACGAAGTTTTTAGGAGAAGTCCTCACATAGCGAAGAAACGTAAATAATAGCTCCCTTGATCACACATTACCAAAAAGATCCGGCGCTTTCAATTTGAGAGCAATTTGTCGTCCTGTTTAGTAAATATTGCTGTTTGGTCTTTTTTGGCCTCAAAATGGCATCTGAGGCCGTGACCACATAGCCCATGTTACTTCCTGCTCAAAGTTGTATCTGTACCCCGAATTTGGAGTTTGTAGCTTTAAAGATGTGGCCGTGCATAAGGAGAAGACTTACAGAGAGAGAGAGATTCGCGCTTATATATACATATATTGTTCTGCAACTCAAAATAACCTTAAGCTGTATGGAACACTGGAAGAATGATCTTAGGTTCTTTACCTTAGAAAGTACATTTAATTATTGGAAAGGGTTCAGAGGAAGACTACTGAGATGATACATCGGATTGTAATTGCATGACAATCAGCGGAATTATACTAGAGATAATATTTCAACATTACCTTAGTATGGAAATTGGAACACTTTCGTTAACCACTCCCCAAAAAACGTACATCACCTATAATAGTTAAACGAACCACCTAAACGTCACGTTAGTGTAGCCTATGTAATGTGTAAAGTTTAGTATACTCTAATCCCTTATAGTGATGGCACACGACGAGACACACATTCGGCATGTAATGTTGTTTGAATACAAGAAGGGAAACAACGCCTCTGTAGTCACAAAGAATATCAAAAAGTTTATGGAAATGTTTGAACGTTTAAGTGTCAACGAATGGTTCAGTAAATTTCATTTAGGTGACTTTAGCCTTAAAAACTGTGATGGCAGGGGCCGACATGTTGGAATTGATATTGATGCTCTAAAGACACTTGTTCAGTCTAACCCAAGACAACACACTCGTGAAATGGCCCTGAAATTGCATGTTTCTTATGAAACAATACGTAAAGAAGGTTTTTTGGTGCATCGTAAACTCTCCGATGATAATCGTTTCCAATGTGTGAATGTTGCTTCGTCTCTTCTGGCGCATGAACCATTTTTGGACAAAATTGTCACCGGTGATGAAAAATGGAATCTCTATGCGAATATTAAATGCCAAAAAGAATGGCTCAGTTCTAGACAAAAACCACTTCCGACCTCAAAACCTAGACTCCATCCGCAGAAAGTGATGCTTTGCAATTGATGGGACATCAAAGGAGTAATTCATTTCGAACTCCTCAATCCACAGCGAACTGTCAATGCAGAGATCTATAGTCAGCAAATGGAACATTTAAATCAAGCCCTTTATCAGAAACGCCCTTCACTTGTCAATCGGAAAGGTGTTATTCTTCTCCACGAGAATGCACGTCCACATGTGGCATGTTTGATGCAACACAAGATTATGGAGTTGGGTTGGGAAGTTTTCCCCCACCCACCATATTCTCCAGATATGGCACCATCAGATTACCATCTTTTTCGTTCGCTGCAACACCATCTTAATGGGAAAACGTATACAAATGTGGAAGGTGTTAAAGAGGACATCGACATGTTTTTTTGCTTCAAAGCCAAGTGATTTCTTTAACCAGGGCATTAACAACTTGATTGTAAGATGGAAAAGCATCATCGATAAGAATGGAGATTATTTCATTTAATAAATGTTTTGTTTTGATATATAAGTAGTTCGGGTTTTTCATCTAAAAAAAGCGACATTAATTTCTTGACGACCTAATATTTTACAGCAAGTTTTATTGATATAAGACACAACCACATATTGAAGATAATACATATAATAAAAAATTTTTTATTAATAATAAAAGTGATAAATCCTGTTAGAAATGTATACTTATTTTTTCATTACCACTTTATCCAGAGACTAGCTAACATATAAAAGAATACATTTCACCGAAACTACCGTGTTTATCAAATTGTCGCTTAAAAGTGAATTATGCCATAATGAGCCTTACAGGGTTGAAAAGATTTAACTATAAGACTTTGCTTGCAGCAATGTAAAGAACATTTCCGCACATACAATACTTAATAAATTACAATAAATTTAAACTTCCGTATTCAAATGCTATCATATGACACTTCATTGTAAAATTTCTGTTATTGACTGTCTCTATACTTTCAAGTTTTGTTGATTGTTACTTGATTCTATAACAAATAACAATCAACATTTTGTTGTTTGACTGCCATTTGATTCTTTATAGTCACATTTTGTTGTTTGACTACTATTTGATTCTCTATAGTCACATTTTGTTGTTTGACTGTTATATGATTCTCTATAGTCACATTTTATTGTTTGACTGCCATTTGATTCTTTATAGTCACATTTTGTTGTTTCACTACTATTTGATTCTCTGTAGTCACATTTTGTTGTTTGACTGCCAGTTGATTCTTTGTAACCATTTTGTTGTTTGACAGCTATTTCATTCTATATAGTCACATTTTGTTGTTTGCCTGCTATATGATTCTTTATAACCACATTTCATTATTTGATTTCTATTTGATTCTATATAGTCACATTTTGTTGTTTGACTGCTATTTGATTATCTATAGACA
>NW_013666158.1:181121-187320 GCF_000517525.1 Limulus polyphemus
AATATAGTCACATTTTGTTGTTTGACTGCTATTTGATTCTCTATAGTCACATTTTGTTGTTTGACTGCTATTTGATTATCTATAGTCCCATTTTGTTGTTTGACTGTTATATGATTCTTTATAGTCACATTTTGTTGTTTGACTACTATTTGATTTTCTGTAGTCATATTTTGTTGTTTGACTGCCAGTTGATTCTTTGTAACCACATTTTGTTGTTTGACAGCTATTTCATTCTATATAGTCACATTTTGTTGTTTGACTGCCAGTTGATTCTTTATAACCAATTTTGTTGTTTGACAGCTATTTCATTCTATATAGTCACATTTTGTTGTTTGACTGCTATTTGATTATCTATAGTCACATTTTGTTGTTTGATAGCTATTTCATTCTTTATAGTTACATTTTGTTGTTTGCCTGCTATATGATTCTTTTTAACCACATTTTGTTGTTTGACAGCTATTTCATTCTATATAGTCACATTTTGTTGTTTGCCTGCTATATGATTCTTTATAACCACATTTCGTTATTTGATTTCTATTTGATTCTATATATTCACATTTTGTTGTTTGACTGCTATTTGATTATCTATAGTCACATTTTGTTGTTTGACTGCTATTTGATTATCTATAGTCACATTTTGTTGTTTGACTTCTATTTGCTTCTCTATAATCGTATTTTGTTATTTGGCTGCTATTTGATTGTTTATAATCACATTTCGTTGTTTGACTGCTATTTGATTCTATATAGTCACACTTTGTGGTTTGACTGCTATTTGATTCTATATAGTCACATTTTGTTGTTAGATTGCTATTTGATTTTATATAGTTACATTTTGTTGTTTGACTACTATTTAATTCATTGTAGTCCCATTTTGTTGTTTGACTACTATTTAATTCATTGTAGTCCCATTTTGTTGTTTGACTATTATTTGATTCTTTATATTCAATTTTCACGACTATTCCATTTTCTGGGCGCTTCTCCTTCATTAAATGTTAGTTGCTATTTCACAGTCACATTTAATGATTTGTTGCTATCTCACAATGTACCATAATCTTTTTCATTCTGTCTAGTTTCATTGTTATTGTTTATTGTGCTTTAGAGTTTCACCATTGGATAATAATTCCATTCTCCAACATGTCATTTCCTACTGCATTATTAAGCTTCACTGTTTAACTACCATGTTATTCTGCAACTTTAAAATCAGACATTTTGTTCAACTTTTTTGTGAATCATCGAGTTTTATTTTGACTATTAATTTACATCTTTCATTGACTTCCTTGTAACTAGTTTTGCACAGTAGAATTCCTCTGTTTAATATCCTGTGAATATTCTGTTCCACCACTAATTGTGTCTGTACCCTGTTTCACCATTAATTCTGTCTCTATTCTGTTCCACCACTAATTCTGTCTCTATCCTGTTCCACTACTAATTCTGTCTCTACCCTGTTCCACTACTAATTCTTTCTCTACCCTGTTCTACCATTAATTCTGTATCTACCCTGTTCCACCGGAACTGAATAGAGACAGAATCAGTGGTGGAACAGAATGGAGACAAAATTAGTGGTGGAACAGGGTAGATACAGAATTAATGGTAGAACAGGGTAGAGAAAGAATTAGTACCACTAATTCTGTCTCTATCCTGTTCCACTACTAATTCTGTCTCTATCCTGTTCCACTACTAATTCTGTCTCTATTCTGTTCCACTACTAATTCTGTCTCTATTCTGTTCCACCACTAATTCTGTCTCTATTCTGTTCCACCACTAATTCTGTCTCTATCCTGTTCCACCTCTAATTCTGTCTCTATCCTGTTCCACTACCAATTTCGTCTCTATTCTGTTCCACCACTAATTCTGTCTCTACCCTGTTCCACCATTAATTCTGTCTCTATTCTGTTCTACCACTAATTCTGTCTCTATCCTGTTCCACCACGAATTCTGTCTCTATCCTGTTCCACCATTAATTCTGTATCTACCCTGTTCCACCACTAATTCTGTCTCTACCCTGTTCCACCATTAATTCTGTCTCTATTCTGTTCCACACTAATTCTGTCTCCACCCAACTTTTCTAATTCAACTCTTGCCTCTTCGACTAACGTGACTGTTTCAACACCCACATCCTCGTTACGATCTATTAAGCAATTAAACTGTTTGCTCATTATTGCTATAATGTTACACGGATCACTACTTTTCAACTTATGCTGGGGAATTAGAAGTTATGCAAAGATTTTCTACGTGACCTCGAATATCAGTATCTAAATTAAAAAAAAGAGACAAATATTCTAGGTATTTAAAGTATTACTGACAAAAAATTTTATACAGAAGTAGCTGTTGTATACATTACAAGGGTGGTGGAAGGATAACATGCTATACATTGCCAAGTATTTACAGACAACAGTCGTAACCTGATCTATATTAAATAGTTATCACAGATATAAGGCTCACTGAGGTCATCACTTAACAACCACATACAAAAGAACAACTAAGATGTTATTATAAATCACTAACCAAATACGACTAATTATCAAACAAGACACCTGCAGACGTCAATAATTACGAATCACATGTCGATACACGCCTATTATTTAATATTCAGCTACAAAGATTAGCAAAAGAAAAAAAAATGCAACTGCTCTTAAAGAAAAATCTTCAACTTAAACTACCATAAGGCTACGAAAGTTTAAAAAAATATTTGAAATTCTTCAGACTTTAACATAAAAAACAAGCACACTATGTGTTGGTTTGTATCCCTACATACTGGAAGTAGAAACATTTGTTAATTAAAGCCCTCAGTTGGCAGACCCGTGTCTAACATTCTCTTCCACCGTACTCATCTCTCACAATATACGTTAACACTGTTAACACTGCCACTTTGTATATGAGTGGTATTCACCTCCAGGTCTATGATTTTTGTGGTGGAATGATGCCACGTGAATACGTGTGATTCTTTTTCTTTTCTTTTTCTCAGCTCCTTTTGAGTTTGCTTTCTTTGAGCGGTTTATGACAAAGCTTGCCGTCTAAGTTACAGGAGCTGCATATATTTACAAAGCATATCTTTAAACAACCGATTTAGGTAAGTATTTCCTGGTTCGGAGTTGTTTCAGCTTTCAGTTTTAGAATGATTTTCAAGCAAAATTAAAGATATAATTAATTAAAGTGAACACATTCTTAGCCAACTTGAGGTGAACAAAGTCAGATTACTTTGGCAAATCCTACACGAAGCTAATGTTCACTTATATAATGAATTGCTAGAAATTAATAGGTACCTTACCGTTTGGATATATATAAAGGTAAACATATGTATAAACAAGCCCTGCACGTAGAACTACTCACTGGTGTTTTCAATAGGTAAATGTTAATAGTCTGTTTGACAAATTTCGCGCAAACTTACACAGAGGACTAACTCCGCTATCTGTTCCTATTTTTGAATTGACAGACAAGAGGAAAGGAAATAGTCAAAAGCACCCACCGCCAACTCCAACCAAAAATTGCGATTTGACCGTCCCTCTTATACTAAACTCGTAGCCTTAAAGTGTGGAGCGTGATTTTGAGGTAACAAGTCGCGAATCATGAACCCTTAGATTCCTAGTTAGAGCACGCTAACCACTTGGCAGTATGTGGCCTATCAACTGTAAATACATTGTTTATTGATTTCTCATGTCACGTGTCTACCTTTTGCTGGCCATCTTAGGGTAATTGTTTCAGTGAAAGTTATAATCATTACCCTTCATGTAGTATACCTTATCTAGCAGGTGTTCATTATGTCCTACACGCACTATACCTTTCCTAATAGGTGTTCATTACGTCCTACACGCACTATACCTTTCCTAATAGGTGTTCATTACGTCCTACATTCAGTATATATTTGCTAATAGGTGTTCATTACGTCTTACATTCAGTATATATATTTGCTAATAGGTGTTCATTACGTCTTACATGCAGTATACATTTGCTAATAGGTAGTTCTTTGTTAGTGTTCACCTTAGTGTGGCTAGTGTTACAAATATTATTTACATAAGTAGTAAAAAATAATATTTTTGGTTCGAAAAAGTCACAGCAGTGACAACAGTCAACATTAGGATTTCATGTTTTTATAAGGGTTCTTCTGAACAATATCCAAGCACCACTCTTTAATGTTTTATTCAGCGGAGTCTCCGTGATTTTTATGAAAATTTGGTTCTAGAAAACAGCATTTTTTTTGTTGTTGTTTACCTGACGTGGAGGATCTTTTGCTGAATATGGTAACAGTTTAAAGGTGTTTATAGAAATTTTATCTAAGAAATTTCTTGTCCAAACCATTAATCTCGAAGTGGTGAATTTTGCTGGCAAACGTCACTTAATACACCCTGAAACAAAGAATCGTTGATACGAAATCTAAAGAGGAACAGTAAGATTCAGCCATGTTTAAAATAATGTAACATAAATTTTTCTGTGAACAGCTGCTGGAAGAAACGAACGGAATAAAAAAAATACTCATATTCTTCAGGAACATAGGAAGCTAAAGGAAAGAGATCGAATTAAAGGTTATTCTTCAATCATGGGAACAGTTAAAGAGGCAAGGTGTCGTTGAAGAATGGCTGATGTTCCTTCATTAATGTGAACACCTAGAAAACGATTTGAATGAGGCTGTCTGATATTATTCAATAACGTGAACATCTTGAGGCAAGAATAATTGATCAAGAAATTTGAAAATGGGTTAATAAAAAGACGAAGAGAAGTCTTAAAATCAATATTTTCTAATAACTTTACAGCATGTTTATTCATATATTTTTTATTAATTTTAACTTAAAGATTTTGCTTTGTCTCAAACACGAATAAAATGATATTTAATATCGTTTTAGACCCAATATCTAATTTATGAGCACGTGATAAAAACGTGAGCACCGTTTCTTGATCAGAAGAAACAACAACACGAGGAGTTTATGTTGTTTTATTTCATCCAAAGCAATCTTCAGTTAATTTGAAGACTCGGTATACTGAGGAATCACTACATAAAGATGACGTTTTTAGTATTACTACAGAATTTTGAAGTTAATCGGTGGAGAACAATATTTCATATTGTGGAACGTTGCACGGGTCGGTTCACGTGATAAAGTACTACTAAGTCTGGGCCGAGCGGGGCCCAGTGGTTAATGTGCCGGACTGTCGATCCAAAGTTGCATGGTTCACACCACGTTACCGCCAAAAAAGAAATCGCGCTCGTCATTATGTGGCCGTGTATGCGTTAAAAGCGTAGCAGTCAAATCATACTATTCCATTAGAGCAGCCAATGAGTTAATAGAGAGTGATGCTGAATAGCTGCCTCCCTCCCCCCCTAATCTATCACTTCAAAATTAAAAACCGATAGCGCAAATAGTCCTAGAGTAGTTTTGCGCAAAATTCGATAAGACAACAAACGACAACTATCAAGGCATATAATAACAGCTGACAAACCGGTGCTCGGGTCAGGTGACAGATTAAGAAATAACGAATGCAGAATTATAGATTGAAAAGTAAGTTCTTATGATATACGAAAATGTTGTAAAGTATCGTTACACACAAAACATATCTCCAATTTATCTAGTTAAAAAGATAGAATTTAAATCAATCATTCATTACACAAATTTTAATTATCCAGATATATTAAACTTTGTTTCAGTTAAGATTTAATATAAAAAAACCATCCTTTCCATTACAACGTTAACAACTTTTCCGTTATAAAGCTCATCTGAAGAATCCAGATAAAAGTCTAAACAGTGTCAGTGGTGACTGATTTTATCAGAAGAAAGAAAGGGTAGAACCCCATGATATAACGCTTTATATAGATTAACTTATTTTTGGGAAACTATACAGATACGCAATTATAGACTCCAATAGGGTCTAATACCAGCATATGATAAGGCAGAAGCTATTTTGGTGAAGCTATAAAGACGTTATTATTGGGTCCAATACCAGCATATATTAAAACAAAAGCTATTCTTGTGAAGCTATATAGAGAAGCTATTATAGGGTCCAATACCAGCATATATTAAAGCTAAAAGCTATTTTTGTGGTTTTTCTGCATAGCTTTATTATAGGGTCCAATACCAGCATATATTAAAGCAAAAGCTATTTTTGTGAAGCTATGCAGAGAAACTATTATAGGATCTAATACCAGCATATACTAAAGCAAAAGCTATTTTTGTGAAGCTATGCAGAGAAGCTATTATAGGGTCCAATACCA
>NW_013666158.1:188027-189622 GCF_000517525.1 Limulus polyphemus
TGAAGCTATGCAGAAAAACTATTATAGGGTCCAATACCAGCATATATTAAAGCAAAAGCTATTTTTGTGAAGCTATGCAGATTAATTATTATAGGATCCAATACCAGCATATATTAAAGCAAAAGCTATTTTTGTGAAGCTATGCAGAAAAACTATTATAGGGTCCAATACCAGCATATATTAAAGCAAAAGCTATTTTTGTGAAGCTATACAGATTAGCTATTATAGGGTCCAATACCAGCATATATTAAAGCAAAAGCTATTTTTGTGAAGCTATGCAGAGAAGCTATTATAGAAAGTATTTGTCTACTTTCTTGTACGTGACAAAAATAGACTAAGTAAAATACAACCTATTTGCTTATATTTTGTGTTTTCTATGATAATGTTTTAAACCATTAATAATAAGTTACTATTACTCTTTGTTTGTAAATTCTGTATTTGTAAATGTTGTGTTTCCATAATCATTCCATTACTGTATGTAGATGTGATAAAACACAAAATATCTAAGACTTACAAGTTTAATGCCACACTTTCAAACCAATAATATTTAGAATGTTGAGGATGTTCAAGACAAAAAGGCGCCAAAGTTGGGCTCTTTATTAATTAGAATGTTTTCCTTCTTAGGTTTAGCCTGTATAAAGTCTTGTTTTGTACGTGTACGTTGTTCGGGTTTCCATTTTTAAGGTTTTATTCTGAAGAATATCCATAGATACGAAACTGACAAGGAATAATGATTATCTTAAGATTTTGGACTTTTTAGTGGTCTTTATACATATATATATATATAAGAAGTATTAGAAAGACTATATTGAATTTGAAACTAGAAAATCCCCCTCCACCCCCCGATGACTGGTCGGTAACGTTGAGGGCTTATAATACTAAAATGCTAAAATTGAGGATTGGATCCCTTTTGTGAGAATAGCACATAGCCCAGATATGTAGATTTGTGTTTGACATTATACAGAATGAACTAGTAAAACTGAAATCAGAGCATCATGGCCGTCTAAGGAAACTGGGATAGAAAATGGGCGTGGTGCTGTATTTTTGTATGTCAAAGTCATGTACTTCAGGATTTTTCTTTCCTGGCCTTGGAGACCAGGTCAAGACACATTGTGTATTTCATTTGCCAAACAATTAAAAAATTAACATTGCACTTTTAACAATAGATCCACTTCCTTCTCACTTGTACAGGTGTGACCGAATGTCTAGCTTGCCGCACAGTGAATTCGCCTTCCTTTGTCACAAAACTGAGCTCCGCCCTGTGTGCATTATGAGATTGATGGTCAAATCCCACTATCGATTAAAATGGTCTAAGAGTTGACGGTGGGTGTTATTGGCTAACTGCCTTCCCTCTAGTTTAGCAGTTATAAAATTAGGAATGTCTGCGTATATCTTCTCACTGCTACTAACTGATTTACGTTACATTTATGTTATGCATGCAGGATAATAGAATACTAACGAAGTTATCAAACAATAGTTGAGTACGGTCTAAAATCTGTTGTTTTTGATAAGATTCTGTGTAATATCATTTGTAAATTATAACCTGTATTATTACGTTACATTTATGTTATGCATGCAGGATAATAGAATACTAT
>NW_013666158.1:190399-200955 GCF_000517525.1 Limulus polyphemus
ATAACTTCGTTAGTATTCTATTATCCTGCATGCATAACATAAATGTAACGTAAATCAAATTCGATGACGAGGAACCCACTTTGAGACTAATAATGGCTGGAGACGGCTTAAATGGGTAATGAAGAAAAACTTTAATACAAGTTTAACATGACAGCAAATGTACAACGTTTCGACAAGGTTTTGTCATCATCACCTGATGATGAAAAAACCTTGTCGAAACGTTGTACATTTGCTGTCATGTTAAACTTGTATTAAAGTTTTTCTTCATTACCCATTTAAGCCGTCTCCAGCCATTATTAGTCTCAAAGTGGGTTCCTCGTCATCGAATTTGATTTACGTTACATTTATGTTATGCATGCAGGATAATAGAATACTAACGAAGTTATCAAACAATAGTTGAGTACGGTCTAAAATCTGTTGTTTTTGATAAGATTCTGTGTAATATCATTTGTAAATTATAACCTGTATTATTACGTTACATTTATGTTATGCATGCAGGATAATAGAATACTATCGAAGTTATCAAACAAAAGTTGAGTACGGTCTAAAATCTGTTGTTTTTGATAAGATTCTGTGTAATATCATTTGTAAATTATAACCTGTATTCTCCTTTAATTACTTCCAAATTATTCCTGCAAGCAACACATACACGGAAATATATCAATGATTAACTAATAATCAAAGAAAATCTGTTGTATTCTATGCATAGGAAAAATCTTTAAATTCGTGAGGTTTACCTGATTTACCAGTCCCATCTTTACCAAAAACCACAACATTTACTGTATGGACATCTTCGTGGACTTGTGTGGGGGACACAGGGACCGGAAGAGTATCGCCACTATTGGATGTCGGATCTTCATCGCAGGTATTAGGAAGTGTTGACATGGCAACGGGTTTGTTTTCTTCTGAAGTAGTATCCATTCACCAAAGATAACGTCGCACCAGGTTTCAACTGATAAGGCCGTTTGTGTCACGTAGAACTTCCGAATCTAAATGTTAGTTGGAGATGTTAAGCAGCCTAATTTTGGAAATGTGCCAGTGTTAGATAATCAAGGTGTTCTTTCCTTACGGCAGATCTGATACATCAAATACAGATTTAGTCTCCGAACTAACGGTGGACATAACTAACGGCGAAAACCCCAAATTCCGAGTGGCTCATCATGATGGCAGATCTTTGTAACATTCGACGGTTACACAAACAAATAGTGTCCTGTGAGCCTTTATGAACGAGCGTGGCATTCGCCTACCAGCTATGTATAGTCCGGACTAGGCTGGGAGTTTCACACTCACCCCTCCCCTCTTTCCCAGCATATCTTCCTTACGTCAGCAAAAACAAAGAATGTTAGTCGAACAACCATGAGTTCAAAGACACTGTTGTTAGCTTTAATTAAACCCATTCTCAGTTCTTTTCATGATCAGATGTCAGAGGGGCGTATTAAATATCCAAAGGGTTAGTTGAAAACTGTGATACAGTTTCAAACCATTATGCTCCATCTTATCCACGTCCATTTTTGTTCTTGTTTGTTTTTGTATTTTTTTGCAATGAACGTCACTGTTTACAGACAGACATGTAAATCGTTAGTGACATGTTATGAAAGCGTTTATGTTTTAATCAGTAGAACCGCATGTATATCGTTGATTGCTGGAAAATATTTTACAGTGGAGTATATATCTGAACAACCGAGATTTCAAGGATTGTGTAATGAAGTTATACAACACTGTGAGTTTTTTTAAGCTTCCCAGTGGCACAGCGGTATGTCTGCGAACTTACAACGCTAGAATCCTGGTTTCGATACTCGTGCTGGGCAGTGCACAGTTAGCCCATTGTATAGCTTTGTGCTTAATTACAAATAAATTTTTTTTTAAATGGGGGTTAATTTAAAGCATTTTGATCCTGTCTTTATTGATTTTTCGAATCAAATTCCAGCAAACTCTATTGCTACCAAATTTATGTTATAATGTGTTCGGATTTAAAGATAATGTTTCTATCACACTGATAGGTTAATGTTAAATAATATTAAATATTTTGTTGCATCTCAACGTTTATGGCCATAAATGAAAGGTATATTTGGAATTACCCTAAATACTGGATTTAAAATCATTAATTTTGCTGATAAGGCATAATAAATGAAATAAGTTTGTTGTTTTTTTTTGTAATTATACCGCTGTGCCACTGAGGGGCATGAAATAAGTATACTATAACATTAAGCAAATACTAAACCATATAAATGAATTCTTTATTGAATTGCGCGTAAAGTTGCTCGATGGATATCTGCGCTAGCCTTTTCTAATTTTGAAGTGATAGACTAGAGGAAAGGTAGTTAGTTGGGTTACTCTTTTACCAACGAAAAGTGGAATTGACCATCACATTATAACTCCCTCACGGTTGAAACGAACCCGCGGGATTCGAACTCGCAGGTTGCCAGTCAAGCGCCTTAACCACCAGGCCATAGCAGGATATAGCGAATGAATAAAATTCTACAGAAAGCCTATGATATAAAGTTGCTAAAGAGCATAATTCTCTTGGGTCTTCACAATGAAGACAGAAAAATAACTTTAAAAGTTTACCAGATAAATATTAGCTTGCATCATCGGTGTGAGATAATACCTCAGTTTACGTATCAAGCCATAATGTACCTACTTCATAACCTAATGAATCATTTGAACGTTAACTTTCCTTACAAAGATATATCGTTACTTGCATATACTAACACACGATACAACAAACATTAATCGAAGCACATACAATCGAAGTTTTTCAGTTGTACACTACCTAACATTTACCAGTAACATATAAACAACCACAGTGTATATTTAAATCATTTACAAACACTTACACGCATCATATAAAAGCCAGGAAATACAAAGTAGGTACCAGTAATTACCAGACGTGGTAGAGATAGATAATTAGTTGTATAGCAATAAAACAGACACGAACCACCAAGTGGTAATCACAAATAACAAATACAACCACAAAATACATTTCCAAGATCCACGATATTAATATATTCTACTGTCCTTCCGTTACTCTTTGTGGCTAGCATTTCACAGGAAGTCTTGTTTATTTCTTTGGCAAAGCTACTAAGACTAAGGCTATTTGCTGCAGTCCTTAATTTACTAATTTTATTCCATGTGATTGGGACTGCAGCAAATAGCCTTAGTCTTAGTAGCTTTGCTAAAAGAACAAACAAGAGTTCCTGTACTAATTTTGTTCCATCTTATTGTATTGCTATTTCTTGTTTTGTCCTTACATTTAAATGGTAATAACTGCTAGTATGTATAGGTACTTTTCATATATAAACTAATAAAATTAAGAAACAACAAAAAAGTCACAAGTTGATGTTTACACACTATTGTACATACAAGTTTGTGGGTATTAATTGCATACCAACGTACATATATCTGGTATTTTAAACCTAAATGACACTTTATGTAATACAGGGCGAAGGGGAACGATTGTTCTTGAGCACCCCTGTTGGGAAGAGCCCGCAACTCTTCTTGTTGCGCTATCTGTCCTGTCATGTTTAAATAAATAAAATAAATATGTATACATGGGCTTAACGACCACATCAGAGATTCCAAGGCTCAGACTTAGTCATCTCTAAATTAGAACTGTTTACCAGAGGGGTTACAACGAGTTATCAGCACTCGTCCCTCACACGACTACTCTTAACCTAATAGTGGGGTTAACTCTCATGGTTCTAATAACTCACAACTGAAAATGTGGAGCATGCTCATCTTTATGTCTCGCCTCGAAGTTTGGACCTTCCAATCCACAGTAGGCCACACCCGCTCCAAATCAACATACAGACCTACAATTAACAACCCACGTAGCCACAAATTAAACACCTATAAATTGAAAAAACATGTTAAGATGAATTGTACGTAAAAAAATATAATAAAGTCTGGAATAAATATTTATTTGGTAGCGTTCCGGTAACTTCACTACTGCTCTTCAGCCAATCTGATTGAGAAACACAATAGAAAACTAGTTCTTTAAAACAGTTGTTTTCAATGGGTAATTTTATTTTGTCTCCCTCTCTCTCTCTATATATATATATATTTATATATATATTATTTTTCTTCTTTTTCATCGAATGAGTTTTCATAATCCTTTTTTTTAGCTACAGTTATATTTCGTTTTGTTTGTTTTAGAGCTTGTTTGTTTGTTTGAAGCTACTCAATGGGCTATCTGTGCTCTGCCCACCACGGGTATCGAAACCCAGTTTCTAGCATTGTAACTCCGCAGACATACCGCTGTGCCATTGGGGGGAGGGGTTGTTTTAGAGCAAAGCCACGTTGGGCTATCTTCTGTGTCCACCGCGGGAAATCGAACCTCGGATTTTAGCATTGCAGCTCCGTAGACCTACCGTTGTCCCACTAGGGGGAGACAGTGATATTCTTCTGCGAACGTAACTTAATACGCACAAAAAAAAAACCAGCAATTATAAAATTATTTTTATGGAAAATTATATACTTATTGTACATATTACTTATCCATCCAAATATATACATATATTAATTTTCTTAAATACTACTTCTATTTTAATATTTTTTATTTGTAAATGATATATTGTAATTAGTTTTAAATTTATTTTTAATGAATTTAGTGAACAGTCTACTTTTTTTGAATAGTCGTTTCTCTATTTTTAATTAAGTTGGCGCGAACAAGGCAAAGCCTGATGGTTAGGGATCTGCAAGTTCGAATCTCATCACCGAACATTTTCGCTCTTTCAGCTGTGTGGTCGTTATAATGTGATGGTCAATCCCACTATTTGATTAGAGTAGTCCAAGAGTTGGCGGTTGGTGATATTGACTAGCGCCTTCCCCTAATCCATCACTTCTAAATTTGAAACGGCTTACAGAAATAGCCCTCCAGTTGCTTTGAGCGAAATTTAACAAAAAATAATAGACTTAAAAATTATTTAAACAATTGTTTCACAGTTACTTAATACGTAATATGTTTTTGTGCGTGATATTTATAATGAAGGACGCGGGCGTATTAGGAGTTAAGATTTGCGTTTCAGAATTTATGTTAAGTAGTTTCAGGATACGCGTTTCAGGTAGCATATATATATTTTCTTCTACAAAATGCAATCACTTCTATATATAAAATTTATCAATACAATACAAGGTTAAAGATCTGTGAAACTGGCACACAACAACACAGGTCATGGAAGACGCCATCTTGTATTGATACACATACACATTTATATCATATATATATATATTTATATGCTCTAATGTTTTTTCCAATTCAATGTGCTAACAAAATCCAATTTTGTTATCAAAAATTTCTTCTTCCAGGCATGATGCATTTTTGAATTAAAATAATTGTTCAGTAATTTAAACACACTCCCATTGTTTGTTTGTTGAATTGAGCGCAAAGCCACTGGATGGTTATTTGCGCTAACATTTGTCATAACAGAAATGCTTATTATTTTCTATAATGTTTACAAATATTTCTTATCAAAACAGAAAGCAATAACAACCTGTTAAATGTTTCTTGTAAGGAAATATGAAGTGTTAGCTAATTAGTTGCAAACTAGCAAGATACGTATCGCTGGCCAGTATATCTTACAAACGTTATAATTAATAGCAAATTTGGATCTACTAAATGCGGTATGTCATAACTTCTATCAGAAAGTGATACGTCAGCTATTACACATGATGGTTTGGTTTGTTTGGAAGTTCGCGCAAAGCTACACGAGGGTTATCTGCGCTAGCCGTCCTTAATTTAGCAGTGAAAGACTAGAGGGAAGGCACCTAGTCATCACCACCCACTGTCAACTCTTGGGCTACTCTTTTACCAACGAATAGTGGGATTGACCGTCATATTATAACGCCCCCACGGTTGAAAGGGCGAGCATGTTTTGTGAGACGGGGATTCGAACCTGCGACCC
The DNA here is from genome assembly GCF_000517525.1 of Limulus polyphemus. Taxonomy (NCBI): domain Eukaryota; kingdom Metazoa; phylum Arthropoda; class Merostomata; order Xiphosura; family Limulidae; genus Limulus; species Limulus polyphemus. Next base: position 196,303 of record NW_013666158.1, read on the forward strand.
GCAGATTGTGAGTCGAGCCCCCTAACCACCTGGCCATGCCGGGCCTGCACATGATGGCAGCTGATTTTCGACAAAGTTAAAACTATTGGTAGTCGGATGGATTCCGTTATTGATCGAAATTCTATTTGTGGCTGTTTACAGGCTCTGTACTTGAAATGCTATTTTAACACTCTTCTCAACGGTAACTCCAAAATGGTTAGTTATGGGTGAATCGTTGAAATACTCCAAGTCTTATTGTTATATTTCATCGTACTTGCTACTCTATAACGGCAGCTTTGGCATTGCTTATTACACGTGACTGACATAAATAATGTGTAAGCTAAGATTGTGGACAATGTAATACAGTAACACTAATATGCTTCTGTATTAAGCTAAAATTCTTTTCTGGTTATAGTACACACCATATAAATCGAAGGCAACATTTGAAGTCCTGTTTATTTAATACTTCAAAGAATCGATTACTCTGTTAAGTAAAGCATCGTCGTAACGAGTTCTATTATTGAACGTTACGATAAAGAATTAATCCATTTCCTTAATAAACGTTTTATACAGCCATGTTCACTTGTGTAAAGCTATTTGAAGATAGCCTGACCTCACATCCATGTCTCCACCAAAAACTCAGTTCCCAATATGCACATCAATCCAACTTCTTTCGTGATGTCGGAAGCAGTTTCCTACCTTTCATTACAAAATCAAGTCGCACTGTAGTAGCTGTAGAACTAATGTCAATCAACATATTACAAGGCATCTCGTTAATAGTTATATGAGCTAGTTTCTTTAAATAACGAACTTCTCATTTCACTTGGAGCAGCTGAAGTATTTTCAATTGAACTTTGTTCCATAAGTCGAACTATTTCTTGCTTTTTACAACGTGTGGTAAGCTTTTTGTTGTTCCTTTGATCTGGTTGGACTCGAAGACTCGTCGTTAGGGTACTTTTTTCTTGGTATTGTTGATTCCTTACCTCACAGCCTCGACTGTAATGGCAGATTTTTGACATCTATAACAGTTCCCTCCTTCCAGTATTTTTTGGAAGGAGTTCTTATTCTATACTGGCTTTTGTTTGCAGGTCTGGGCAATATATCCTTTCAAGTTGCATTGAAACATGTATTGTATTGTGGTTTATTTCTTCCATTCTGTGTAACTATTTCTCTAACTAATACTTTCAGTTCTTCTATATTAGTTGATGTTTCAATACTACTCGATCTGATGATCCCGTTTCTACTAGATGGCGCCTTTAGTTGTTTATCTGCAACTTTAATGAATTCTTGTTCCATCTCCAACTGCAGAGCTTCCTTTAAAGATGTACACCTACTTTGTTTCAATCTAAGTCTTCATTTTCTGGCTCTTTTCTTTTTGTTCTTTTTTTAATTGTCTGTTCCTTTCTTCTTGATCTTCCTTTAACTGCTTTATCGTTTAAATAAATTTCCATTCTCACTTCGTGTTGTCAGCTAGAAAGTTGAGGTTCACTCAAAGTTTTTTTTACATTTTGCCCAAAATAATCCCACTTCTGACAATAGTGTTGTAATGGGTTTTATATTTAGGAAAGTTCTTTTGGAATATTTGGTAAAAATAATGACAAGTCCAGTTCATGTAACTATAAAGAATTAACCAATTTCTTCAATAAACGTTTATTACAGCCACATTCACTTTTAGGCCTAGTTTCAAATACATAAACTTCTCAAAATAAACTTTGAAACAAATATGCGTTTAACTTAGTTGTGCAATTTAATGATTAGTAGTTCGAGTAACAATAGCAGAATAGACGCGATAACTTTAACTTTTAAAACTGAACAACTTTTCTGATACTGAACTGAACAACTTTTCTGATACTGAACTAACTCAATCAATACTCACAGGTTACTCATTTACCGATTCTCGTATTTATACCATACTCTTATTTCCAGATATTTCAATAAATTTCTAGATGATTGTACCATCATGCTCATTAGCTTAATCTGCCAAACATCTAAATTAAAATGTTAAAAATATAACTTACAATTACCCGCTTGTCATGTATGTTTTTGCTACTGATGATTGTAGCTTAAAGTTACCGAAACATGTAGAGTCTTTTGACTTTGGCAGTTGGCCAAATAAATTTTTTTATTGTGTATTTTAAACGTTGGTCCAATTGGTTAATTTTTAATTTGGTAGATTCAATTTTAAAAAATAAAAGTACTTAGGAGGCTTTATTTAACATATTAATATTAGGTATGTTCAGTTGCAGAAATTTCCAGGTCTTGATAAGCCTGATCTTTGAAGAACTATTTTTAGTTAGGCTTAGTTTTATGAAAAAGTTTACTATAAAGCCATTAAAAAACTTTATAAAGGAGACTGAAGAGGCTTTAAGTGTTATTTTTAAAGTACCTTGATGTCGGAGAAAATCATGATGGCTGGAATATTTAAAAAATCATAATAATTCAAGGAAAGGTCTAGCAAATCATAAGCATATGCCATAAGTTTTCCTGCACTGATGACTTATCTAAGTGTTTTGATAAAGTGCATACGTTTTGGATGTGGGTGCTCTGTCTGATATTGTGTGTTTCTCACTCTGGAAGTGACACACAAGAGATTAATTAATAATAGAACTGGTGGAAAAGTGAAACTGACTTAGTGACAGAAAACGAAGAATTCTAATAAATGGATATTTCTACATTTGGGGCACTTGTCTAGTGGAATCTCTCAAATATCTGTTTTAGAGCCTTTACTGGTCATCATTTGTGTCAATGATTGATTAAGATAGCATCTCGGATAGTAACAACTCTAAATTTTCTGACAACACTGAGATACTGTTTGGAAAATTTATCTTATTTGAAAGATCTAGACTATCTTAAAACTAAGAAAATACGAATGAAAGTAATTCATTATGGACCTTTGTACAAGTGATGCAGTTGGGATATTGTTTGTTTGTTTTGAATTTCGCGCAAAGCTACACGAGGGTTACCTGCACTAGCCGTCCCTAATTTAGCAGTGTAAGAGTAGAGGGAAGGCAGCTAGTCATCACCACCCGCCGCCAACTCTTGGGCTACTCTTTTACCAACAGTTGGGACATATAAAACTGGAAAAATTCTCAGAACAGTATTGGTATGGTTAAAAAATGGAGGATTAAAGTGTAATTGTTGACAGAATCTTGAATTTTAAGCTGAAAGTTTAGGTTATAATAAAAAGAGAGTTCTGATATCTATTTATAAAAACTATGAATTTTTAGAGTAAGAGTGATATTGCAGTTTTGTGATTCATTTAAAATACTGTGCGCAGTTTTGATCCCTTTACTATTGGTAAAAGCGCTAGACTTGCAATCTGAGAGTCGTAGGTTCGAATCTCCGTCATCGAACATGCTCACTCTTTCAACTGCGGGGGCGTTATAATGTGACAACCAATCTCAATATTCGTTGGTAAAAGAGTAGCCCAAGAGTTGGTGGTGGGAGGTGTTGGCTATCTACCTTCCCTCTAGTCTACCACTGCTAAATTAGGGACAGCTAGCACAGACAGCCCTCGTGTAGCTTTGCGCGAAATAAAAAAACACAACCATTACACATATCTTCTATTGTATAATATGTACAAATATCAATGTTTTCACAAACTGTACAATATGTCTATGGATCTTCCAAGAATTATATACGTGAAATATACATTACAACTGATTTAAATTTTATACCAAGAACTACAAGTAAATTACATCTTTGTATGATTATCATTTACTTCTGATCAAAGGAAGTTTCCTATGTACTCCAGATCTTGTAAAGTTGTATTACTTCATTCTTGTTTAATTGTTATTATGTTCACATTTATGTATCATTTAATTGAGCTTCCTCTTGAGTATGTTTATGTATAATACCAGCTCACATCTCGTTAGGGTTTATCTATTACTAGCAGAAATGTCGACCTAAGGGCGGCTGTTCATTTAGGATCTTGGCAAGCTAAACGGTATGCTTCTGTGTCACGAAATTGTTCTTGATCTTGGAGAGCAATCTGATGTGCTTCTGTATTTCGGGTTTGTTCCTGGCTTCTTCTCACTGGATCTTGGAGAGCAATCTGATGTGCTTCTGTATTTCGGGTTTGTTCCTGGCTTCTTCTCACTGGATCTTGCCTCATAACTTGGTGAACAAGTCTGTCTATTTCTTACTCTTTCTTTCTGTAACTTGCATCCTGACGCTCCATTTTATTTCTCAAAGTTTCAGACTTTCTCCGTGATAAGTCACTTTACCGTTTAGCAATTTTTGTCATTGTGATTTTCTATGGTTTTGATCACTTGGTACTCGTATTGAAGTAAACAAATACTTGTGTAACTTACGAAAATCGAGTTACTACAAACTTTCTGCAAATTTGTATGCAACGAAGTCCGTACGAAGGACTTGTGATTCCTTCGGTCACAGAACAATTCAGTTCATAGTGTACGCTTGGATTCTCCGGCAGAGAAAGCTGTTTTTCTTCTAAATATCACAATGATTCTTCACTAGGAAGAATCACTTTTAAATTCTGCATTGGACTCACTTTACTACAATTTTAGAAATTTTATTAAAAAATTAATTTCGTTCATAATAACAATTGTTTGTTGTTAAAAAGGAAAGAAGAACCATTTCTCCATTAAGGAAGCGATTTAGGAGAAAATGTTATCAAGACCCACGGTAGCGTGTCTTGCGGCCAAAAAAAAA
>NW_013666158.1:201256-209190 GCF_000517525.1 Limulus polyphemus
GTCTTGCGGCCAAAAAAAAAAATTGCAAGACACGCTGGGTGTTATTAACAGGAGCGATAGTTTAGCGATTTTCCACTTTCCGTAGCTCGGACTGTGGTAATCCAAACTATTATATATTTTCAGTGAATGTGCTCTACTGGACTCGTACTTCACATACCAAATTTCAAGGCAATCCATTAAGTAGTACCTGAGATGTAACATTTCCAATTTTGATTTAGTGCCTTCCTTTTTTTTTTCTTCGCACCAAATGTATGGAAACTTTATTTGACAGAAAAACATATTTAACTTTTATGGATTTTTTTTTCAAATATGGTACACTGATAGATCATTAAAACCTACAATGAGGAGTCTCATTTTGATGTAAATATAAACCACATGTGCAAAGTTAATTCAAGAAAAACCGCTCAAATTTAACGAATATATTTGCATACGCATACGCAAAAAGTCATGTGAGCTATCAGTCTAACATTTTCCCAAAGTTTCACATATGAGTAAAAGTGTTTAGTTCGTGGGCTGCGTATTTTATTTTACCCAGCATCATACCCAAAGTTTCACATATGAGTAAAAGTGTTTAGTTCGTGGGCTGCGTATTTTATTTTACCCAGCATCATGCCCAAAGTTTCACATATGAGTAAAAGTGTTTGGTTCGTGGGCTGCGTATTTTATTTTACCCAGCATCATGCCCAAAGTTTCACATATGAGTAAAAGTGTTTAGTTCGTGGGCTGCGTATTTTATTTTACCCAGCATCATGCCCAGTGTTGAACAGAATATGCAGCCTGGCTAACTAATAAATGAATATTTGCTGTAAAATTCTTATCAATGCTATAAGTGTAGCTATCAGTTTGGCTGCCAATTTTGATTTCATTCCTTTAAGTCGCACGCTGAATATTTTTTTGGCCGCACCTTTTTTTTTTCACACCAACGGTATTTTTGATTCGATAAAATAAGGTCCTATTATTTTGTTAATTTTAGTGAGAGTCTATTTTATAACATTTTTCATTTTGGTGCGATATAAAGCTGTTATTGACTTATTTCTTAATACGAGTGAACACATACACTAAATACATTTTTATAATAGACACAATTGTAACAAAACTTCGTTAGAAACTTCCTCTTATGATATTGAAAAATCGTGCGAAGTTTCATCCAAATCTGACTTAAATTGTGGGAGGAGTTTTGCGGGTAGACGGACGTTAGCCCCTTATATAGAAAGCGATAAACAAAATGACTGACACTGGGTGGCGCTAAGGTTCTTGTCGCGATAGCTATAGTCACATAATCGTACGAAAACTAGCATGTTACTGTACGGAAATAAATGTATTTGTAATCTCGTCGTTTGGCGGAAAAACAACGTATAAAAGCAAAGAGGACTGAAAAATGAAAGGACATGAGGTGGTCAGTTATAGTCGGCAAAGACCTTAAAGTTCGAAGCTTGTGCGGGTAGGTGTAAAGTACCCTACAATACGAAATGCTAAAATATTAGACCTACAATCAATTGATTTTCCAGCTGGTGCATTAAGACTAATTTTCGTTAGGCTTACCTTCCTTCTTTCCGTGTTAGTATGATTTACAACGAGTTCCTAGCTAATACTATACTGATATTAGGATTTAAGATCCACTAAATAAAACTTTCTTACAGGATGTCTTGCTTTTGACAGTATTTTTTCTCGCTCTGAGCAGACCCAGATTTTGTATTTTTATTTATTTGTCCTCGTTACTCTGTCTGGTTGGGCTGGGTTAGAGTTCAGTATTATTTTAAGCTTTCTAGTTATTTTCGATGTAAAAGGATGCGTGTGCATGTTGTTTCTCCTAGAAGTAACATTCAAGGAAACAGAATATATTTCGAAACAATATGTGGCTAAAATGTAGTAATAGTAGTGCGTATGTTCTCCAAAGACATCTACATATCTATTGATTCCATTTTAGAGATGCGTAAGTTAGGTGGTGGCTTTGAATAGATTCTTATAGATTACCATAAAGATATCGAACATATTTTAACTAGGAGAGTGGAATGTCACACCCGTAGTTTTATACTAAACAACGTAGCGTGGTATCTGGGATTCCTCTGACATCCTTGCTAGTGAACTACATGAAGATCTAGTCGAACAGGGTATCTCTTACTTGTTGTAAAGCGTCTATTCCACAAGGTTGAGCCTCTCAATGGTATAGCGGTATGTCTGCGGACTTACAACGCTAAAAACCGGGTTTCGATACCCGTGGTGGCCAGAGCACAGATAGCTCTTTGTGTAGCTTTGTGCTTAACAACAAACAACAACCACAACGTTGAAGGGACTCCAGCTGAAACCTAGAATGTCATAGTAACTTTCAATGCAGACCACTTTACAACTACTGTAGTGTTTGGTATGAACGTCTTCACATACGACCTTGTGTAGCAAACCTTCCTTTCAAATTGTTATCAGTATCAATGATTTGGACATATTGCTTCTTATTATTGGGGTTGTGTTAGGGTTTCATTTCTGGTGTACTCCACTGACATTATTAGTGTATTAAAACTAAGCTGCACTGTGCCAACTGTTGGGGTGATCATGGGTTGGGTTTGGACAGGGCTTCAATTACTTGGAAATTTTTAATATAGAATGCCTTAGAGAAACTGAGGTTTGCAGACATACTACATGTTTCCTTCTTCCTTATCTAATATAATTTTCCAAATTTCTTTACATATTGAGTATGAGTATATAGTCTTAATATGGAATATCATTCACGGAAGCCACAATATATTCCTCTCGCCCTAGTTACTCATGAAACTAGATCAATCATCTAAGGTGTTACATGCACTTTCACCTGGGAAATATTGCTGTAACACTAAACCCATTTTCATAAATATACAGTGATTTTTTTCCACGTATTTTGAAGTAACAGTGACCAACAGTCATGTGGGTAGAACTTGCGCCCGGATTATTGTTTTCTGTATATAATATCATGTTTTCTCAATCTGGAAATGAATAAGATATAATAAAGGGAGATATGTATATAAATATTGGATTTTTAATAGAGATGTACAGATTTCACAGGATTGTTGCAGTGGTGAGGGATCTAGTAAGTCCAAAACTGGATGGAGGAATCTTTATAGGACTCCCAAACATTCATAATACAAGATTAATCTAATACTAGCTCTGGTCAGTGACACATGTAACTGGTCAGGAGAAACTCAAAGTGCTACTGGTAGACAACAACCACAAGCAGGGGCTGTTTTGCCAGTAGGTGAGACAGTAGACACAGATTGGTGAAGGTGGTAATCCATGGGATGATGATAAGGCTCTGTGAAAGGAAATATACTTCCAGGGCTACAACAGGTTACAGATAGTGGCGGGACTGTACAGAGCCAGTGAACAAGCTAACTATAGCAACTCCCTATTCTGCGACTCAAAGGCAGCAATCTAATACTCGTTTGAGTATGGGGGTCCCTTCACCAGCCCACTCCACTGCACTTTCGATGTTTAGAAGGTCTTGACCAAAACCAGGTGAAGATCTTCTAAACATCATGAGCATATTGGAGTACCTGTGATAAAGGCAAAACAGATCACAGTCTAATATTTATGAGTGTAGCAAAAGGGGATCTGTACCATTTTAAAAATATTTTAGGTAAGTCACTGCTGGCATGGCTTGACATAGAAACAGGTGATGCAATACTGATCGTGAGTTTGATAATACAGCACTCATGCATTATTGACAACTTAAATAATGTGCAGCTAAAGGACTGAAATATAGTTGAGAGTAAGTTGCACCAGTGTTTCATTCCAGTAATGAAACGAGCTGTCCATGGAGCCGAGTTCAAGGCTTGAAAGAGAGTATCATTCCAAGAATCTGACTGCTTATGCAGACAATCTGTGTGAAAAGGAATACCCTGCAATGGCTTTGGCAGGTTGCAAGAATATTCTTATAAACACGTTTCATAGAGGGGCTACCTAGTCATACAATGATATGATACCCTATAACCCGGTTGCTTTTGAAAAGTCCATATTCGAAAGCGCTCGGGTTATGGGGTATCAAATTTTTGTGTTAAATTGATTTCTTGGACCTACGTGTTTTTTTAACATCATAAATAGTGAGACAATGAGATATCACTTGGGAGTAAAATATATTCTCGCTTTAATGGAGACAATTCTATTGTAATGAAGTTTGAAGTCATGACTTAGAACAGGTCACATAAAAACTTGCAGCAGCTGTTGCAGTGGTTGTGCCCTGGACAAACAGTCCTATGCAAGTGAATACCTCACGCTAAGCCTGAACTTTGCCAAGGGCAATCCAGCAGCCAACAAACCCTGACATTGTGACACAACCCCACGAGCACTTAGTGAATGGGAAGAGTTTTCTGGTCTTTCCATGATTTTTGTGCCAATTCTGATATCACTCTGGAAAGAAAGGTCAAAGCATCTACTTTGGGCTTGGGCAAAAGGGTCACTTCAGAGTTAACTGTCTGTTCCTTGCCATGTAACAAGATAGACACAGCTACTAGATTCATCCAGGAAGGTCAGCAGTGAACTGTAGCTGCTGTTACTTCCACTCTGAGAAAGTGAGCCCAATTTGGATCTGGCCAGTAACTTGTGGAGGTGCAGCAGGCAGCTTTCACCAAAACGTTTGGTGGTCAGCACAGCTCTTAGGGCTGGGTGGCACTTGATGTGTACACATAAAGATACAATAACAAAAGTTTGCATTACTGACTGATACAGGAGCTCCTTGGACATTGGTTGATCTCACAGTGTATCAGGTACTTGAAGTGAAGCTACAACTCTGGTTAGTTAACACTGATTTTGTTCAAGTAAATGGTGTTAGGCTAGACATTATATAAAATGCATGTCTCTCACTACATTTAGGTAACATCAACCACAGATTGACAGTAGATGTAGCTAAACTTGAATCTGGCAATGGTATCTTTAGGATGGATGTACTGTGAAAATTATCTGTCAGCTTTTTCTGTGCAAAAGATGTGCTGCATTTTAACAGAAACCAGCAAATGTTAGTTCAGAAGCAGTGTACTACAAAAATGTAGTCATAGGCCTCTGTGTATGCAAGTAATGTGTTGTTATTTACTAGAAATGAGGTCTTGTGCATTGGCAATATATAATGCAGTCACAGAGCCAATGCCAAAAAGTGTACTGTTTCCTGTTCAAAAAACGGGCAGCATTAGCACAGAGAGTAATGTGTACATGGAAGAATGATATCCCAGTATTGTTCTGTAATTATGGAAGTTAATTATCCAGCTTCACTCTTGAACTGTCATCAGAATAGCAGAATAAATGAAAGTGAACAAAATTAACAGCATCATTAGTGTTATTTTCATTTTGCCACATTCTGAAGCAAGTGTCAGGCTGCCAACACATCTGAGGTTGCAGATTGAATATTATGTAAACACTATCGATTCAACACAGCAGCAAGAGTTCATGACCTGTTTGATTGGATATGTGGGACAAGGTGGCTGACTGAGTGGAACAAAAATAACTCAGCTTTAGAGGTACAGGTAACACACGTTCAATTAAACAGCCACCATGCAGTTTTTTTTTCTGGAGCACTAGGGATGTAGCCAGTGGCAAAGTACATTGGATGTTAAAGGACAGAATCATACAGCATTCAGAGAGTGCATGGTCGTCTCCACTAGTCATTGTCATGAAGAAGGAGGATATGCCAAAATCTTTGATTTCAGGTGGGTGAACACGATAACTTGTGCTGATGCCTTTCCACTTCAACAAACAAACAAATCTCTTGATGCATTAGAAGATGCTCAATGATTCAGTACCTTAGGCCAGGCATATGGGTACTGGTATTTTAAACTGGATGACAAAAACAAGCCAAAAACTACGAATTTTGTGTTATGCCAATTGGCCTTTGTAATGCACCTCCCACCTTTGAGAGACTGATGGAGCTTACACTGAAGGAGTGGGGCAACAATGGAAAGATGTCTAGTCTATGTCTTGGTGTTTATCTGCATGTTTGAATCTGATGCTCAGAACATGTGTATGGTATTGTAATAGATAAGAATGTCTGTTACGACAGCGCCGGTTGCGCTGGATAGGCCACGTGCGCCGTATGAAGGATGGCCGAATCCCAAAAGACAACCTCTACGGAGAGCTTGCCGAAGGACAGAGAGGCATCGGCCGCCCGCAGCTGAGATACAAGACACCGAAACTTGGTAGGACTTCGCTGCCGATCGCGCCGACTGAAGAAACACTCTCCGTAAACAGTTGAAGATCGGTGAAGAGGAATTGACGGTGGCGGCAGAAGAGAAGCAGGCGCATCAAAAGGAACAGGCAGCAAACAGACCAGCGTCAACGCACATATGTGACCTCTGCAATCGGGACTGTCACTCTCGTGTCACAAGAGACGCTGCTCTAGACGAGCGACCAACATGAGCTAACAATGGACGGATGCTCATCCATGGTCAAACCTGGCCGAAGAAGGCCTACTATGAAGAATGGCAGGTTTAATGTTAAAGTCAGGGAAGTCTGTGCTTATGCATCTGCAATAGAAATTTATCTGTCATATTGTGGGAAGAGATGGAATCTCTGCTGTATTATGGAAATCAGAATGGTTCAAGACAGTCCTCAATCCATGACCAAATGACCTGTTCACTAAAGCTAATATGTATTTTAGACGGACCAAACATTATGAGCAAAAATGCTTTTATTGAAATTCTCAGTGTTCTATCTGCAACAGGGATGTCAGTTCTTGTTGGCTACTGATATCAACAATAGTGAAATTGGGGTAGCATTTTATTCACAGGATGAAGTGGAACATGTAATAGGATGTGCCTGAATGCCAACAATATTGCAAGAAGAACAAACTGCTTGCATTTGTGATCTTTGTCAAACACTAATTGTATAGGAGAAATTTCACCCTTTGTGTAGACCATGTATCGCTGAGGGGCTTATAAATTTTACAAATCTGGAAAGGGCGATTGTACATTGGATAACAAAACTACAGGACCATGACAGTTGTACTACATGAACCAGGCCCACAGCACAAAAATGCTGATGGACCATCTCGCTATACTGTGCTTGTGAAATCATGACAGTTTTAGCACATTTGTGGGATAGAATGGAACACAATGAAATATGCTAGTCATGTTCTCATGCCTCCTGAACAGTGATACTGCATGGTAAAGAAAAACTGCTTGCAGTTGTGACCTTCATCAGATATTACCTGTATGGTAGAAAATTCACCCTTTGGGTAGATCATACAATGCTGAAGTAGATTATAAGCCATAAAAATCTGGAAGGAATGTTTACATGATGGTAACAACACTGTAGGAGTGTGACTGTTGTACTACATTGTACGGGCTTACAACATGGAAATATAAAGTAAGGAATTGTCCATTCATTGAAAGTTCTTACCATGGACACTGCCTGAGAGTTAAAGCTACTTCTGCCACAGTGACATTAAGACCATGTTAGTAGTTTTCAATAGGGATTGGATACCACGATTGATGCTTCAGGAGTTCCAGGAAGAGCGACTGAATGGCCTAGAACTAGTGTTGGAGCATCTTGCCCTGTAACTAGGTGCGTTATGGCCAGTATAGATTGAGGAATGTAGTGCAAATGCACATGACATATGGCACCATGGTTAATTGACCCCGTATTTTAATATTTTAAGTATAGAAAGTTACCACTGACCAACCAGGGAGCTTAAGAGCAAGACTAAATAGTTGTCTTCGTTCCTGGGTAGTAAGAGTAAGACTAAATAGTTGTCTTCGTTCCTGGGTAGTAAGAGTAAGACTAAATAGTTGTCCTACCCAGGAACGAATTAAGAGTAAGACTAAATAGTTGTCTTCGTTCCTGGGTAGTAAGAGTAAGACTAAATAGTTGTCTTCGTTCCTGGGTAGTAAGAGTAAGACTAAATAGTTGTCTTCGTTCCTGAATAGTAAGAGTAAGACTAAATAGTTGTCTTCGTTCCTGGGTAGTAAGAGTAAAACTAAATA
>NW_013666158.1:210190-211346 GCF_000517525.1 Limulus polyphemus
TAGTTGTCTTCGTTCCTGGGTAGTAAGAGTAAGACTAAATAGTTGTCTTCGTTCCTGGGTAGTAAGAGTAAGACTAAATAGTTGTCTTCGTTCCTGGGTATCTGTTCATTGTTTCTCTTCGGGCAGTCAGAGACGAGATGATCCTCTTTACTCGAATCCTTGGTTTTTCTTTTTATCCCTTTACATATTTTCTCTCCATCTGGCGCACCATAGATCTCACCGGTCGTTAGACCAGATAGATAGATACATTTCCACCAGCGGGAGGACCAAAATCGCCGAGTGAAAAGAGACCGAGACCATGCCATAATACATTTATTACAAAAATACTATAATACAAAATAACACCATACAACAACAGGGTAACATTAAACTTTCGGTTTAACAATATGTACTTAACTATAGATTTGTGATTAAGAAAGAAATGAAAGTAAAATTAAATTATTAAGACTTATACTACAGAAGAATTACAGTTACCTAATACTGGGTGTCCATAAAAAGTCCTTGTTCCTCGCTTGGTCGTCTTCTAGTAATCTACAATAAAAGCTTTAAAAGACAAAACGCTTTAAGGTGGTTAGTGGTTCATGTTCTTTGTATTTATGGTTCGTATAAGATTGAAAGGTGATGTATATGTTTTCAAGAGGCGAGTGTAATGGCAAGTTCATCGAATTGGACTGATAGAGTATTACTGAGACGAAGTGATCATGCTTAACTAATTTTAAAATTCCACAATATTTTATTTCTAAGTTATCAATGTTAACTAGATAAGCAACAGCAGATATTTAGAAATGCCTCTTAGGATTCGATTATTTTTACCAAAATGTATAATGAATTAATTCATTTAAGTAGACTTTGCAAAAATAAATTAAGCTCTTAGGTTTAACTAGTTTTAATACATAAATAAAGTAACGAAACTGAGATCGACCTTCCATTCAACGATGCATCAAATTACGTAGCACATCAAAAAGTACCACTTTACATTTATATACCTATCCAAACGAACTAAAGAGTACCACTTTACATCTATATACTTATACAAACGGACTGAAGAGTACCACTTTACATCTATATACCTATAAAAACGGACTAAAGAGTACCACTTTACATCTATATACTTATAAAAACGGACTAAAGAGTACCACTTTACATCTATATACCT
>NW_013666158.1:212257-227138 GCF_000517525.1 Limulus polyphemus
TTCCACACAATGAGAAAATCATAATAGAATCTTTTTTCAATGAAAAGTTTTACCAATTTAATTATACTTAAAAAATTAAATGACAAATTTTAAATTTAGGTTGATTTCATTCAGCGCGCTACAAACAAAAATTTTTGAAACTTTTCTGGCCATAATACAACAACTCGTAGCCACCTAGGAAGGAAGACGAAATAGGGTTGAATCAAAGAGCGTCAATTTGAACCTTGTAACTTCAATACGAAAGAAGTTTTATCGATTTTAGCCACTCACTGTTTCTCAACTTTGGTTGTCATGGTTTGACGTATTTGCCTGTATCTTATCTTTGGGAAATCGTAAGCTACTGATATGAACACGTGATGAAAGCTCTCATTTTTTATTATTATTGCCAACTGTGTAAGTCAATATGGCTTCCAGTTCAAGTGAGACACACGTAGCGATTGGAACAAAGTGATAAAAACAACTTCTACCACGGTTAAACTTGTGGTTTGTTATAAATCTTGCTTCGTCATTTCACTCGAGTTATAATATTGCAGCACACCAGGAAAATAAGTAAGCTAGAGATCGACTACACCACGAACAGTGTTGTTAGTCAGCACAACTAAAAAAAAAATAAGTAAAATGATATATATATAAATAACTTTACTAACTGTTTTCTAGTTCGATCTAGATCAAACTAAAATTAGCAAGAACACAACTATGACAAAGGTATATAATTGCGAGATAGACAAGTAATTTTTTCTTTCACTATCTTACTATCGCCACTGTAGTCCCACTCCTTTTTGTGTACATACCTTTGTGAAGAAAACCGAATATATTAAATAATAAATAGATTTATTCGTTGTTGTTGTTGTTTTTTGTTTGTTTATGGAAGGCGTGAAATGGAATTAGCTACATAAAATACAAAGTGTATGTGGAAGTAGAAATATACAAAATATGGATGGGTTACTTACATTAATGTAAAGTTCGTAACAATAATTGAAATAATAATACACAAGGTAAACACTGAAACAAAAATTTATGTATTTTGTATTCACAACACTTTGAACTGTTGACATCTGAGTCCCCCAGTCGTGTGTCAAAAGATGAAATTAAATATTTCTACCTTTATGAGTAATGATGGTGTTGCACAAGGTAGTTGAACGAAGTCGCTAAAAAATAAATAAATAAACAACTTACAGATGAACTACAATAGACATAGGAGGATTAAGTAACTACAACAGTGGACAAACAGAGAACAACCTGATGATAAATTACAAACACAGGAGGAATGAGTAACTACAACAGTGGACAAACAGAGAACAACCAGGTGATAAACTACAAACACAGGAGGAATGAGTAACTACAACAGTGGACAAACAGAGAACAACCTGATGATAAACTACAAACACAGGAGGAATGAGTAACTACAACAGTGGACAAACAGAGAATAATCTGGTGATAAGCTGCAAATAAAGGAGGAATGAGTAACTACAACAGTGGACAAACAGAGAACAACCTGATGATAAACTACAAACACAGGAGGAATGAGTAACTACAACAGTGGACAAACAGAGAACAATCTGATGATATGCTACAAACACAGGAGGAATGAGTAACTACAACAGTAGACAAACAGAGAACAACCTGATAATAGACTACAAACACAGAAGAGATGAGCAACTACAACAGTAGAAAAACAGAGAACAACCTGGTGATAAACTACAAACACAGTAGGAATAAAGAACTACAACAGTGGACAAACAGAGAACAACCTGGTGATAAACTACAATAACAAACAACTGTTTGACTCACCGATTAGTTTACTAACTGAATCACAAACAAATATACTTATTAATTCCTACTGTCTACCTCTATTCACTAAATGACACCAAACTGATTAACTAACTTAAGTCACTCAGTCTGCGTTTTTATATAGTACTATTTTTACGTACTACAGTAAGCTTCGAGATTCTACAGAAGCCTAATCTTTCATAAAATTTCTAGTTTACCATATATAAAATCTTCCTCTAGTGAACAAAAACATCAAAATGAAAAAACGTTATCCAAACTGTACCCTAATTTTCAGAAGCAACATAATCTGAGCAGAGAATTCATCTCAAATTTTAAACAGTTTCATCCAGTTTGTTTTCTTTTTGTTTGTTTTTTCGTAACACAGTCAAACAAACCGTACGACAGGTTAAGAGAATCGACGCGCTTGGCTATTATTTACTGTAAATAAGAAAATGCAAAGGCTCAATAACTGACCTCGGAGGCACTCCAAAAGTAACAGAATCTGGTTTAACTGGACTCTTTTATTAACAACTTTATCTTTTCTCTCATCCAATCACCTTGCAATTCAGTTGATTAGTCTTTCCTCATCCTCTATCTATGTTATTTTCTTAGCTTATCTTTTCGAAAACCTTAGTACAACTTGTCTATCGTCCAGATAATAAGTAACAGGCTGGTAAGGTAAGATTTCTCTTTGGTATGTTAATGTTGGTTTTCTTTAAAGATGTCATATTTCACTTCTTTCAACATGCTTTCTAAATTCTTTCCAACAACAGAAGTAAGACTAACTGGTCTGTAATTTCCATAACAACTCTTATGATCCCCTTTAAAAACAAGAAATATCAAGAGACAAGAACTGATTATAAATACGAAAGTCAGTTAAGCATTGAGTCAATGTTTGGCTTTCAGCTAGCAGTGAGTCAGTCATATTTGGATTAGCGTTAGTTACCACGTATGGGTATTCGATCAGTTAACCGTGAAAGTGCACAAGTAAGTTTATTTTTGCATTAGTCGTAGTACCATTAGCAAGGGATTTCCGTTTCAATGTCATTTGTAAAATTAGGCTTACACGTTGCAATAGTGTACAAACTAGTAGAAAGGTCGAGGAAGAAATAAACTAATTTGTTACGGTTACATGGACTGGACCTTATTTTCACCTAACAAAAGAGCAACGTTATATATTCACAGTGTGTCATAATATAATAGTATATATATATAAATAAACATATTTAGTATTTTTTTATAATTGTTACATTTCCCCCTTCTGCTTCTTCCTCTCCGCTAGCCATAGTAAGGCCGATCATGGTTTTGCTGCAGCTGGCCAGATTTCCTCTTACAGTGACATTCTTCACACTCTACAAAGTCTAAAAGGTGTTAATTAACAATTATGAATTGATTATATTTCTGATGGAGTTTGGGTCGTGACACTTTTACGACCCTCTTCCACTGTTACGATCCTAAACTGTGGTTGGTTGTCGTTGCTGCATGTTTTGTCAGAAACCAGATATTTTCTAAATAAAATATATAGCTACAAAATTTTTGCCTCAATTTTGCCTAGAACAGCCATCATTTTCGCCATCTTCTGCTTGCACAATTCTTGCCACTCCTTATAGCCAGCTTTAAGAATGGCTACTCTATCTGCAGTACCTATGAAATTCGCAATCACGCAGTGTTGGCAATAATTCGACACTTACCATCAGCCATCACCGTGATTGCCGATCTGATGCTCGAAACTGAGCTTGGTGATATCTTCTAAACTACGGCTTAAAGATCTCTGTTTTGGGAAACAGTCGAGACGTTTGTGTAACGTTTTGGATCTTTGTATAGCATGGCCGAAATCGATCACGCAATAGTAAAAAAGACTGTGATCCTGTCAGGAGCGTCATGTCCAAAAGGGAAGGAACCCTATACATAAACAAATAATACTTGACATCAATACAGTTGCAACAGTAAGTTAATAATTGTTATGGTACATGTGTCATGCCTGCCATATAAACATTAAACTTACATCCACGGCCTGCACGCAGGTATATACGTATGCATGTATTAGATTATGAGGCTCCATATGAACAACAGACTACATTAAGACTATTGAGTGTCAACGGTTATACAATTGCTGTTATTTGCTATGCGCAATGATGCATTTTGTAATATTGCCCTAATTTTATTATAATAATCACCGTAATATTTTATTTATTTATTTATTTTTTTTTTGCTGTAGGCTGGTGGAACAATAATAAAGAAGAGCAAATGGCTGATTCTTATTATGACTCCCTACCGTAGTTCATAGTCAAATCTACCCTCGAATTTACAAGAAACTCTGACGTTAAATATTTTAAAAGTTTATAGGTGTTCTAGGCCCACTTTATTAAACCTTTCGATTTTTACGTCGTCATTACGACCCGCAGTTCCCTCTAGTTAAAGTGTAATTTACAACATTAAAAATATATCTTATAACAATAGCATAAATTATATCAATGGCCACATGTAATCAATACAGACATTTACAAAGACCTGGCGCATAGAAAATCGATCTTGGATGGATCTTCACCAAATTCGGTATGGAGGTTCAGTAAGTAGATAGGGATATACATACAAATTTGCGGTTTCACATTTTGTGTTTGCGGTTTTTATGGGCGTTTTTCTACAATTGAATGTCCTAAGATAACCTTTCATTAATCATGAATTTACATAACTTCCGTCCAGGGGACGGGTACTCCAGCTAGTATCTATTACGTATTCCTGGTAGAAGTCCTCGATTATAAAAGTTACCCGTCAAACATTTACCAGTAGAATTATCAGAAACTTTTCATATAAATTGATATGAATATTTTGATGATTGTATATATCCTTAATGCATACTGTATGATAACAGCATTCCCTCTATTTTCAGAAGTATTCCATCATAATTTCTTTCATTAAGAGGAACCTGGCTGAATTAGCCGTAGGAATCATATCTTTGCCAAGAGTAAAGTGTGTAGTTCTGAATTTGGTTGTTTATCGATTTCAGACTTTTATGGTGCTACATTATACATAGTTGTATTTCTGTCCGTTTTATTGAATTTCGTGCATCGCTACATGAGGGTTATCCGCGCTAGCCGTTCCTAATTTCGGACTGATAGACTAAAAGGAAGGTAGCTAGTCAACACCACCCACCGCCAACACTTTGGCTACTCCTGTCAGACCGAACAGTGGAATTTGACTCTTATTCTTATAACGCACCTGCGACTCGTCTCAAAGTGTGCAGTTCAATATGTTTATGTTTTTTAACAGTAACAGAACGCAAATTGCGGTTTGTGTGTGTGTGTGTGTGTTTTCTTGTAGCAAAGCCGCATCAGGCTATCTGCTGTGTCCACCGAGGGGAATCGAACTCCTGATTTTAGCGTTGTAAATCCGAAGACTTTCTATTGTCCAACCGAGGGACCGAAAACTACGACACCTCAGCTTCACAGTCCGCTATGGGCCTACAGTTCTAAAAATCACATAACACGTTTTATTAAACTGAAGAACACGTACATGTGTGTGTGTGGGAGTGTATTCTTTTTACTCCTGTATTAAACTGTTTGACTTACAGTGTTATAAACACACACATGCGTCTATTTAAAACAAAAGTCTAAAAAAAACAATTTTTTTAGGATAGCATAGGTGGATATATTTTTTATTTTATCTACTTATGATCCGTAATGCACACAAAGTAATTTCACGAACATGAATATCCGTGTTTTCTATCCGTTCTACTGACGACGACGTTTAAAAAAAAACTATGCTTCATAATCAAAAATTTCCTTTCAAATTGAAAAGCTTACACCATACACATGCCCTTAAATGCATTGTAATATTGATATTAAATGCATAAAAAAGAATTGATATTTAAATATAAGGTTCGTTCTTAAAGTTATTCCTATCTGAAATCCGTCTACAACACTGTAGGCACCGTAGCTTTATCAGCACTCTTAAGCAATAACATCAGTGAGTGAGTTTCGATGTTGTTGTTTTTGTTAGCAAGAAACTCAAGCAGATTGTTAAAACTGAATGTATCTTCCATCCTCTAGAGTTATAATTCCTAATTTAAAACGCTAAAATGGAAAAAGCTAAGAAACAAAAGTCATGTCAAAAAGATATATACATTTTTTATATGATATAACTCAAACTAATGCTAATTGTAGATAATAGGTATAATGACTAAGTTATTATAAGGCCATTATTCATATTTATTAAAACTTATTTACTCTTAAAAGTTCTTATAATTTCTAAAGTTGACATGAAACTACCCTAAGATTTCTATTATGTGAAACTCCCAACCATCCGCCCTTACAAAAGAAATAAAATAATAAATGACCTTAAATAAAGGCCACTATTTATATTTATTAAAATATATATATATATCTTTTAAATAATAAGAAGTCTTTTTCAAATGAGTATTTGATTCACATATCCAGTCCTTTCCATATTTCGCCCCCTGCTGGTACAGCGGTAAGCCTGAAAACTTATAACGCTAAATATCGGTTTTCAATACTCGCAGTAGTCAGAGCACAGATAGCCCAATGTGTAGCTTTGAGATTAACAACAAGTAAACTATATTTGGACCATAAATGAAGCGATGCCACTCATGATTTAAATTTTGAAAGTATTGTTATAATGGTTTCTATTGTTGGTCTGGGGGATATCTTGGATTATTCTGTAAAAAGAAGAACAAGAGAAAAGAAAAGTTTTAACCTGTAACAAATATATTATATATTTTCTATCACAAGTTCCACGATTTTGCATAATTAATGTTCATCGAGAGCTAAGCCTCATTTAATATTGTTTGTTTGTAACTAAGCACAAAGCTCCACAATGGGCTATCTGTGCTCTGCCCACCACGGGTATCGAAACCCGGATTCTATCGGAGCCTTAATTTAATAATACCACTTGTTTTGTTTCGTTTGTCTGAAAATCGTAAAGAGCTATACAGGGGGTATCCGTCCCTAATTTTGAGTTGATAGACTAGAGGGAAAGTAGCTGATAAACTTAAACCACTGATGACTATTTGGATACTCTAATCGAATAGTGAGATTTGTCGTCACTCTTATAACGTAACTACGACCTCAAAGTGCGGGCACCACTTTTGCGGCAATGAAATGCAAACCGTGGACTTTCCGATTCACACTCTGGTACGCTAACCACTGAGCCACACCTAACCTAATTCCACTTCATTGCTACTTTTGTCATACACACACAATACTTCTCGTATTTCTATTTCTTCATCGAAACATTAATTCGATATTCGACAGCAATAAACTTATTTAATAGCTCATGGTAAAAGAAAAATTGACTAAATCATTCACTTACTATTCATTAGCTGGCTAACAGACTTAGCAATCCAATCTAGCCTAACTTGCTTTTTATATATGCCTCAAATTGTTTCTTTCCTAAACTCTGAAAAAGATTCTAGTATTAAAGCAACTTTAAGCACGGTACGTTAAACTTCTTTCCTGCTAAACAACAATACGAATCTTTAAAAACGTCTAGATCAAGAACATAATCTACAACAGTGCCCCCTCACTGGATCGTGAAGTTCCTTGAACTATCCTATTACTCTAATAATATGCAACATTAAGTTTGAATTTCTATAATTAACAATAAAGTAACTTTTGAGAATTACTTAATATTCATAAATGTAAACACTACAATCCTTAAATCATTACTGAAATATGCAAAGTTTGAAGTACAATCACAAATCTAGGTAACAAAACAAAATTTTCTCTCTTACGTTTTTTACTTACAGTTTGTGTTTTTTTTTTCAATCCTTTGTTATTCGTATTTGGATTTATTCTCTGCATATCTTTTCCAGAACCTTTTTCTATTGTGTATAGTTGGTGTTTTTCTGTTGGGCATCAATGCACCCGAATACCATACCATTCTCAGTTCTTCATTAGAATTAAATGTAACGATATTATTTTGAGATTAAAACTTAATCAACTGAAGTGTATTTCGCTTTACCTGGTCTGCTTTTGGTAATGATCATAGCTCAAAAAAGAACAAAAATATAAATGAATAATTTTAATAATTTGGATAATTGCAGACAGCATAATTCACGTACTGGCAAATCAATGAAACTCATTTTAAAACAATTAAAACTTTGTAGTTTTTGTTTATCTTATAACTTTCCTATTTGCAAAATAATTCCATCAATTTTGAGCAAATACATCTGCCTCAGGAAAATTCAAAGAATATTTATTAATCACATTCCGAAAACTAAGTTTTAACAAACATCCTCTCTCTTTTCCAAAAATAGGCCTAGCGTAAATCAACAAACTGGCCCCAATGATAGCAATAAAAGAACCCTATTGGTCAACAAACACTCTGATACCACTGCAAAATAGTCAAGTGTTATTTTTTCTTATTTGTTAGGCTTACATTTGACACTTTTTGCCGTTTCAAGTTTTTGTTTAGTATTATCTTGTTTCAATTTGATGTAAATGTTTACTTATTTTACAAAGAAAAAATATATATATTTCACATATAATTCACATTTTACTTGATATTATCCTTGTATTTATGATTTCGGCTTGAATTAACAATTTAGTTATAGGAACTTACAAAGACCTACAATTATTTAAACAAGATTTGATTATTTCGATGGAGGAATCAAG
Organism: Limulus polyphemus; assembly: GCF_000517525.1. Classification (NCBI taxonomy): domain Eukaryota; kingdom Metazoa; phylum Arthropoda; class Merostomata; order Xiphosura; family Limulidae; genus Limulus; species Limulus polyphemus. The sequence continues at coordinate 220,660 of NW_013666158.1, forward strand.
GCAAGCTATACAAGATTGACACAGATTAATAGTTATGGCTACAGGCTGGCAATGTTTCTGAATGAAATCGAAAGATTCTAAAAATTAGTTTATACATAATCCGACAGGTTCGCTGAACAAAGTTCACAGTTCTGTTTATAGATTCCACTTGATTTGTACTGATGAAAAGAGCTACCAGGTGCGCCGAACTCAGCCCAGAGCTTTATAACAAAAACTAAATATTTTGTAAATACTTTAGTTAGCACTACTTTTAAGCAATTCACGTTTTCTATGCGAATTTTATGTCTTACACAGTTTTAACTTCCATTCTGCCCAAGTAGTCCCTCGATGAGACAGCTGTAAGTTCACGTACGGTTCCTCGCGGTGGACACAGCAAATAGCCCAATGTGGCTTTGTTCAATAATAACCAAACAACACTGTACAAGTTTTCATTACAATGTGAAATTATACTTTCACAGTAGCGTGATAAAATATAAAACTAATCTTAAACATGTTTCCATTTTCCTAAAATTTATTAATATATTCTAATTATTAAAAAACTGTTTCAATACCAGAAAAAAATTACTTTACATTTTAACGTAATTTCATTTAATTTAAAACTTCTAGATGTCGTAAAGTCTTTCACAGTTTGATCATTTATCTCCACATTTCTTTTCTACACATATAGCAACGAACTAATACATTTATCAGATATAAAAATGGTGTGTATCCTATAGCGCGAAAATCCACGAGATGAATGACGCTGTGTCAGTTACTTCGTTTTGTTTACACTAATCCCCTCTTGAAAGTGCGTTAATTCCAAGCATAATTTGTTTGTTTAGTATAATCTTTCTTCCTAGAACATAATCTTCTCAACCAGTTTCTCGAATGTTCAAGGTCAATAACTGCGGTTTTAAAGCAAGTGAAGATAACAAACACTGTGGTGTGATCTTAACTGATGATGTCATTAAGACAAATATTTAGTTTGTCAATCCATAATCTAGGTATTCATATATAAAAAAATGACTCTGGACTCGATTCTGTAGCTGACTCATTATGAGTCCATTTAAAGCTGAACGAAGAATAATATATTACGATTATGATAACAGTGTAGAATATTCAATATAAATTCAGAAATTTTAAAATAATGAATCATTCAATTTTCTAGCTTTGTTTTAAAAATGAAATATTCAATTAGTGTGATAATCGTCCCTAAGAAGATTGTCTAAATTTAATTAAAAAAACAACACAAAGTCGGTTTCAGTGAGCTAAGTTTTTAATACTTCTTGAGCTCTGTACAATATAGTTATTTACTTTTAGAACTTTACTTTGAACATGGACAGTTTTCGGGGTTACACTTGCACTTCTCTTTATCGCTGCAACAATCAGGCTCAACAGATTTGCAGCAAGTGGCTCCCTCTTTACAGCAGTCCTTTTTTTTTTCATCACAACATTCCCCCTGCTTTCCTTCCTTGCAGCACTTTTTGTCAACACAACAGTCTTTCTTGGGACCAGCAGCTAAAGCTTAAGATATAACCACCAATCAAATGAAGATATATTCTTATAAACTACCAATCAAATGAAGATATATTCTCATAAACTACCAATCACATGAAGATGTATTCTCATACACTATGGAATACTTCATACTGCTAAAACGTTATACGACTTTGTTTTTAGTATAGTGTGAAAAATTTAAGTTGCATTTATCAGAAATATCCGTTATTAAGTTATAATAACAGTACGAAGAAAGCAGAACATAAAAATAGAGTAAATTAAGAAAATTGTTACTTATTATTAATTATTAAGGGATGACTTTTATCGCATTACAACTAGTTATTTTCATCTAAACTTCAATTTTTACAGGTGTTTCTCACAATCATGACAAACCCTATACAATCGATTTACAAATTTTACACTAGGAGTGAAATCTAATGCTGTATAACATTTTCCTGACCATGATATTACTGGGAATGGTACCACTATTTAGTTCCTCAAGATGGCCGAATACATTTCTGCTCTGCTCAAATATCACATTTTAAAAAGTTAATTATTCTACTACAACAAATTATACTGTATCTTATAGTTTTATTTTTTTAACAAATAAATCTCTTACTTTAAGGGCATAATTTTTTTTAAAGTTTGTTTCTAAGCACAAGCCCCCCATTGGCACAGCGGTATGTCTGCGAACTTACAATGCTAGAATCCGGGTTTCGATACCCGTAGTGAGCAGAGTACAGCTAGCCCATTGTGTAGCTTTGTGCTTAATTACAAATAAACAAATTCTAAGCACAAAGTTATACAATAGGCTATCTGTGCTGTCCACCAGGGGTATCGTTATAATTCTTCAGACTTGCCACCAAGTCACTGGAGGGGGGTGTGCTTTGTTTGAAAACTATCTTTTAAGTATTATCATGAGTGTAGTAGGTAATATGATCATTCAAAGGTTTTTTTTGTATTTTTTTTATGAACTATTTGTCTGTTTGTCCACCAGAACGACATCTTACTCACATAATGGGCTAAATGACTAGGTCAGAGATCCTATGGTTCAAGCATGGTCGTCTCTAATTTTTACCTACGGATCAGTAGGAAAGCAAACCGGCGCCTGAAGCGGCTACTTTTAACCAAATATCGGGTGTGATTGCCACTATTATAAAACTGAAATTATGAAGAGTGTTCTGTAACACCAAAGTCTCTAACCTGAGACCCTTGGATCTCCAATCTGATACGCTAATCACTAGGCCACGCTCGAGCAAAATTACTAGTGTATTCCATTAAAAAGGAGGATTTCATCTGTACAAAACATAATAAGTTATAGAGAAAGATGTTTGGTAAATTTAACTGTACTAACGTAGAATATTCTATGAACTTTACGAGATTTGAGCTGTTAATGAATAAACTTAGTATTCCGAAAATTGTTTAATTTCGAAGTTCATGTTTGATACTTTTCACTATGATATAGGTCCAGTTTATCTCTCTTTGGTTAATTTGTTTTCAGGGTTACTGGTGAGAAGTGGAATTCTCTGAAACCAGTATAACACACGTTGATCAAAGTGTAGATTGAACTGGACCTCCCTTGAACTTAGACATCAAGATCTAACAATTTTCGGAATACTAAGTTTATTTATTATATCTGCTATTGTGCGGCTATATAATGTGAAAAACTAAATAGTGGCCAATAACTTTTTCTGCACTTCACCTATCCAGTGTATAGGTTTTCCTCAGTGTGAATACAAAGCACGTTCACACCAAAAGTATGTTTGATATTTGAGTTCTTATTACTTAGCAGTAGCCTTTCTTAGATATCAGAACAAAGATCGCAAAGTTCTCCATTTCAAAACTTCAACCAAATACAGTACATGAAATACTTAGTAAAGGTAGACCATTCAAATACATCGAAGGTTTCGTGAAAAAGTAAAGAAAAAAATTCCGATTCGGAACAAGGTTAAGTTTGGGATTCAAAATTTAAAAAAATATGAAATATTAATTTTTCTCAAATGTAATGGTTGTATGAAATGTATATCCACGCTTTACCTACTTGGATAAAATCATATATCTTGTCTGATACTGATAGCAAACTGCAACATCACGCGGCGGTTATCGTTTCCTTGATCATATCCGCCTCTTTCCATGACATTCTAATCATTAGCGGTGTATCATGTTTTCAGTTTTTTCTTTTGGTTTCGTGCCCAGAACGCAACTTCTATTTGATGAAGCTAAAAATCGTAATAATTATACTAAACTGTATATTTTTGATTTTTGTTAAGTACAAACTACACTATGAACTATCAGTGATCAGTCCATAGCGAGTATCAAAACACGCTTTTTAGCGTTATAAACCCTCACACTTACCATCGAGTTTTTTTGGAGGGGACATTTTTTTGAGCTGAGAAAAAGTCTACTTTTCCATGCCTCCAAAAAGCTGTGAAAGGCCCAGTAAGCCATTCGAGCTGGAGACAAGAAATGGTGAAAGAATGGGAGGAAAGAGAGATTCAGTATTTACATTTACAAGGTTCTCAAGCAGGTCCGCAAAGCTATCATGAACAGAGCTACTTCATACTATACATTGCTATAAATGTAGCTACCCACTTTGAAAAGCATTATATAAGTTATAAGAAGAAGAATACGGGTGTGGTTTCTCGGTTCTGTACCTAAACATACACTACGGAAGCATTAGCACTTGCAAACCCGTTAAATTCACACTTTTTCGAGGTGCAATATAAATAAAACAACTATTTCACGATTCCAACTCGTATTATAAAACATACAAGCTCCTATTTCTTACTGTTTACATGGTGGTAACAGAGAGCTAATAAAGTAGAGGCCAAGGAGCACTTTCCGGCGAGTAACTATTCTGCGTAGGCCTACTTGTAATGATTTTGCAAAAATAAGTACAGGAAATAATAACTATCCAAAATGAAGGGAAAGTATAAATGTTTTAGCTTAAGATATAGAGTTTTATTCCATTTTTAGTACAAGAGCTTAAGACTCTATAAAGGCCCACCAGTGGCACAGCGGTATGTCTGCGGACTTACAACGCTAAAAACCGGGTTTCGATACCCGTGGTGGGCAGAGCACAGATAGCCCTTGTGTAGCTTTGTGCATAACAAAAAACAAACAAAAACAAAACAAACAGACTGTATAAAGACAGCGTACCTTATGTGTAAATGTTTTAGCTTAAGATATAGAGTTTAAATCCATTTTTTAGTACAAGAGCTTAAGACTCTATAAAGGCCCTCCAGTGGCACAGCGGTATGTCTGCGGACTTACAACGCTAAAAACCGGGTTTCGATACCCGTGGTGGGCAGAGCACAGATAGCCCTTGGGTAGCTTTGTGCATAACAAAAAACAAACAAAAACAAAACAAACAGACTGTATAAAGACAGCGTACCTTATGTATTTGTTTCTGTTATCGTTCATATATTACAATTTACAGAACTGCTGTAGCAGTGTTGCTAAGTGACATAAGGGCGTGTTGAGTGAAATGTTTTCTCTTCTACTTTATAGGTTATTTCGTACGTAATATTTGAGCTCCATACAATTATGCCAGTTCTCGCTTCCTCACGTGTATTTTCAATGTTCACTATTTTATATATATATATCAGAGTACATTAAATAATTAAAACATATATGTTTTTTTTTTCTTTCAATAAATTAGTTTTATTTTGAGCGTAACGAATGTGCGGAAAATCTGATTTATGTCGCTTGGGAAATATATTAAATTATAATTTTATTTTCTTTACTTCTAAACATATTCGTATCTGTATAAATTTAACTTTGTCATTTTTGACAGTCTTTTTTTTTTAAGGGGGTGAAACTATCTAGCAGCTAGAAAGTTAAAGTTTGTCAAATACTCTTTCGTTGTTCACGTCTAAACAGATAAATTTAAACGGTACAAAATGATGAGTTGGGCTAAATCAACTAAAACATTTTCCAACTGCAAGTAATGTTCAGACGCACAAAGAAAACAAGATGTTTTTGAGCTAGCGTGCTACGACCACATGAGCCGTTACTACAGTTGTACAACCATCTGGCTTTAACCTTACGCCACCAGTGCATGTTGGTCTTTCAATTAAATCTAAATTTAAGCATTTTAGTGAGAAATACTGTCTTTAAAACATTATTCACAATCAACGAAGTTTTAAAATTATCCGTTAGCAAAAATTACTCAGATACTACAGCATAAACTTACCACAGCAAGGTTTAGTTCCAGAGTCTACACTGTCCGACATTTTGTATTAACGAATTTAGTGAAAACAAAATATCCGCCCTCTAGTGTCAAATTATTTTCCAAGTATGATGTCATCTGAGCTCCGTTGCCCTTTTATTTATCCCATGGTTGGGTTTCGTGCTCATAGTTGTGTGCCGGGTGCAATATCGCATATAGGGAACCGATTACAACATATTACACAATACTTCCAAAAAAATGTAAACTTTTGTTGAGCTTATCTGCCGCGCTTATCTTAGGTTATAGTATTTGTAGTATTTGTTAATTTAAAATTATCTTATTAGTTCCCACACAGTCGTAGTATGTTGGTGTACAAAGCACGAGATTGTCATACAAATAATCACATGCTACTTTCAAAGATTAATTCCTTTAATGGCAGGAAATGGTCGTCAAGGCAACAACTTATCAAATACACTTGTGCTTTGCGTCAATTAGATGAGTCTATAGATGTTACAAAAGTCGGCTGAACGATTTGAGCTTTAAAAACTATAAAGTCTCTCAAATTTTTATTCTAATCAAGTGTGTAACTACAAACTTAACTAAAAGAAAAATGTGCTCTAATATCAAACCCAAATACTAAAATAATGCCTGTATAAAACATTGAATATTTTGCGAAAATTTTAATAATTTTTAAGATTTTTATAGTTGTATTAAACCATGAACTGTTTAATATTGAACCCAACTACTAAGCAAAGTACAAAAATAATGCGGCCCGACATGGCCAGGTGGTTAGGGCGCTCGACTCGCCATCTGCGGGTCGCGGGTTCGAATC
>NW_013666158.1:228050-252885 GCF_000517525.1 Limulus polyphemus
AAATAAATCATTATAGTGTTACAAGTCCTACGATACTGATGCGATTCAAATAAATCATTATAGTGTTACAAGTCCTACGATACTGATGCGATTCAAGTAAATCATTATAGTGTTACAAGTCCTACGATACTGATGCGTCTCTAGAGAAAGTTATTTTGATAAAAACTAAAATTGACGTTACGTGGACATAATATTATTTAGTTGCAAAGTTTAGAATACAAACAGAATCAAAAACATTACAATTGCAAGTTTTTGTGATTGAGAACAGAGACACCACAAATAATCATTAAAAATTAGATAAGAATAGTGTATACACACCCATTTTTGACAACCCCTGATAAATTTGTGTAATCAGGGGAAACCTCAAATTAGGTGTGTGTGTATTAAAAATAAAGAGACAGGGCATAGCTGTAGAAGTAGAGGAGGGCGGGGGTGCAAGGGACGAATGTGCCTGATCTTAAAGACTTACGGATCCCACTGAGGCTGCTCCTGGAACCAGTAAATTTATTTCTTGCCGTGAAGCTGGACAAAAGACTGAAAACTGCCCTCCAGTCTACCATTTGACCAGTGTGATTTCTGTTCTATGTTTTCCTGTTCCTTCAGCCTATATGCTATTTCATTAACAACATCATACAAACATACCAAAAAGTTATATAAAGTTACAGGGTAAAAAATATTTATAAAACTCAAGACAAAATAACTCGTCAAATTGTGCGAATTCTTTAAGAATAAATTTCAGGTGACTATGTAAAAAGAAGAATAGTTAATAAGAAATATACTCAGATTAACTTCAGTTAACTCTCCAATGTCTCAATGGTAAATCTGGAGGCTTATAACGCTAAAAACCGGGTTACGATACTGGTGGTGAGCACAACACATCTAGCCCATTGTGTAGATTTGCTCTTAACAACAAACAAACAAAGAACTGCACTTAGATATACAGTACAATGAACAGCGGAATCAGCGAGAACTTTATCATGAAAAGACTACAGATTTATCACATAAACTTCCTGTAGTCTGGAGTGAAAAGGGGGGAGTACCTACAATCACTATGAACAGCTTGTAAGTTATGGTCTTTAATTTTAGGAGCGATTCCTTCTGGAAATTACTTAAAGAAATGTATATTTGACAGTTAAGATCTAAATGGATTTGCTACTTGCCAGTTATTTTTATAGAGATTTATTTATTTAATAATACCTAATTATTATGTGTTCAACTATAATTCTTATTACTTTCAGTTCAGCCATAATTATTGTTACTTTGAGTTCAGTCATAATAATTATTGCAATAGTTAGACTAGATGAAAGATGGTTGTGTGAATGAACTAACCAGCTTATAATATATTGCGTTTGTTTCTAATTGTTATTTTTTAAGATCGAGAATGCAATTTCTATGTCTGTATGCATATTTAATGTTAATAAGTGCATCATAGCCAGAAATGTAAGACAAGCCATGGTTATGAAAACAGCAATCCTAAGGTTGAAATTTCGCAAGTTAAAAATGCTAACGAGTGCAAAGAATTATATAGTTTCTTTCTAAAAAGGTGGTACTATTCTTTTTACTTTGAATTTTCTTTCTAAACTGTAAGTTACTGAATAAAATTTTGACTAGAATATCACTTTTTTAAGTTGCTTGTAAAGAATAGTTCAGGTAGTATTAGGAGCACAGAATTAAAATTATTCCAAATACAAAAAGACTAAGTTATTATTTCAAAAGATGTAGCACATTTTGTCGAAACTATTGAAGGTTTTGTATGTCATGTTCCGAAATTTCTCCTTGTGACACTGCACATGACTTGAGCCTTTGACTTACAAGTGGGTGTGATTTGTAATTCAGTATGCTGTATCTAATGATCTGTTCGAATATTCTATTACGTATTTTCTCTTGCAACTGAGCTTGAGGTTTTACGTAGCAAAACTTCAGATGGGGGGGGGGGCATCTTTATTCAAGAAATCTAATTGATCGAAACTTTATTACAAGCACTAAAAGTGGTGAGATTATTGTAAAAAAATAAAACGTATTTCTCAAATACTCCACCAACTGACTGGATGAGAAGCCATTTCTCACCATACTTCCGAAACTGCTACAATAATTCAAAATGTTGTACCACTTGAACAGGTGAGAGGCAAACTTCTACTCCAGCCATTTCTCACCTTACTTCCGAAACTATTACAGGAACTCAAGATGTTGTACCACCTGAATAGGTGAGAGACATACTTCCACTCCAGCCATTTCTCACCTTACTTCCGAAACTGTTACAGGATCTCAAGATGTTGTACCACCTGAAAAGGTGAGAGACATACTTCCACTCCAGCCATTTCTCACCTTACTTCCGAAACTATTACAGGAACTCAAGATGTTGTATAACCTAGTTGGATATGAGCTATACTTTCATTTCAGCTACTTCTCACCTTAACTTCCGAAACCTTTAGAAGAACCCAATATGTTGTATCGCCTGAACAGGTATTTATTAGTATACAGGATTTCCATGACGATATGCTGGAAAGTCTCCAGATTTTCTTCATGACAAAGTAAATAATAGTAGAATACTGTTGATAATATGTTTTGTCTACTACTTCCAGAGAAAGCAGTGCAGTATTGATATTCATTCTGCAGTTATTACGTGTATTTTTCTTCTACTTTAAGATCAATCAGAAAACAAACAAGACCAGGCGTGTACTAGTAGTCAGCGTGTTGGGCTGTGAAACGAAGTATTCAAGACTCGAACCTGCGTTGTGGCATTGAATATGCTCTGCATTTTCAGCTGTGAGGTGTTATAACCATTGAGGTTTAAAACACCAATACCGTATTTTGTGGAAAATTTGCATATGCCTTATTGTAATTTATGGCAAATCTGTTAAGGTCATCTGCCGCCGTCCTTAATTTTGAACTGTTGACCAGGGGGAAGGCAGCCAGTCAGAAGCACCCTACCATCCACCATTCACGCTGAGAGATTGATTGTCGCTGTTATAATTTGGCCACATTTTAAAATGAGGAGAATATTTTGGGGTGTCGAACAGATTATAACCCCGTTCGCCAACTCCGAAATACAGAGCTTTACTGACCTTATGATAAACCCACATCTTGTGTAAAAGTGAATATATATTTGAAGGGCTATCTGCGCTGGCCATCTCTAATTTGAGCTGTTAACCAACAGCGCATACCACCAGATCCTGTGCGATTCTTACATGAGCAAATAGTTGGACTTAACCGTCACTATTGTAAGGTATCCACGGCACCAAAATGCTGTCCGCAGTTTTTCGGCAGTGGGGTGCGAACCATGGATCCTCGGTTCGACACACTTACCACTAGTCACTCCTGGCCTCGAAATAATGAAAAGAATATTTTTGGTGTAATATAACGAGTTTTCCTTTATTTGTTTATTATCTCTTTTTTTATTCTTTTAACAAATATGTTTTCCACTAACATTCAGTGACGTAGAACTTATAAGAGATTTGACCTCGTTGTTTAAGATTTGTTTCTGCGCATTTTTTGTTATACTTTACCTTTTCGGAATTCGATATTTCAACAGAACAGGTCACCAGTCAAAGCGTAAATGATCACAGATTTATTCTTACATTTAAGATAAACATTCTGTGAAAATTTAGTGTCCAGAACATCTACAGGTAAACTGTAAGAACTATGTGACTGCATTGCTAATTACAAACAACGATAAGAAACATTTGATAAAGCCCTCAGTTTTAACAATTCATTATTTAACATGTTTTTTTACCCTGGCTCTAAGTTGTGGTGGCTGGTGTGTTAGTCTACAAGTTATGTTTCCTTTTGCTGCATCTTTACACAAAATAATTTAGTCTTTTTTTTTGTATTTGAAATGGCTTTATGTCTAAAACACCGAAGAAAGTTCGTACATTTATTTAAAAAAATGTTGTTTATGTACATTTATTATTTATAATTTTAAACTCACGAGAAATATAATTTAATGTCTCGAAGTCTAAAAGAGATTATGTCTAAAAAGAGATTACTATGTGGACTTTGTCAAGGTAAAGAAAATGGAAAGAAATCGATTTATAACCAACTGTTCTTTTCTTTTTTTAATGTGTGAAACAGCGATTACAAAGAAATTTCTGACATCTACTAAATTGATTTCACAACTTAGATCAATGTGTGAATTATAAGTGAGTTAATTAAACAATTCAAGACAAACACGGAGTGTCCACTTTGTAATTATAATTTTAGAAAAACAAAACAGGAAGCTAACAACGTAAGATAATGTTCCATTTCCTGCTTCAGACGCATAAACACTTAAAAGTTTAAAGTCTGAAGTCTTTTAGTGTCTTGTATAGGACGAACCAAAATTAACAGGACTGTGAAACACCTATAGAGGAAATGCATCTTCTAAGAGCAGTCCTTGTCCGGATAGCATAATGTAAATGAGAATGAACTAGATCAGGTGAAGAGCCGTAATATGTATTCAAGAAGAAAATTCTAAAATATGCATAAATGTGAATATGTTTATAAATTTTTGCTCCACTTTACCCAGTATTATTGATATTGAGTGATATTTTTGATAACTCTACAAGTAAAGAGATAGACTGCTTGTATACATTAATCCAGGGTTATTGATATAGAGTGATATTTATGATAACTCTACAAGTAAAGAGATAGACTGCTTGTATACATTAATCCAGGGTTATTGATATAGAGTGATATTTCTCGTAACTCTTCAAGTAAAGAGATGAGTTGTTTATTTACATTTGCCCAGGGTTATTGATATAGGATGATATTTATGATAACTCTACAAGTAGAGAAATTGCTTCTCTACATTAGCCCAGGGTTATTGATATAGGGTGATATTTCTCGTAACTCTTCAAGTAAAGAGATGAGTTGTTTATTTACTTTTGCCCAGGGTTATTGATATAGGATGATATTTATGATAACTCTACAAGTAGAGAAATTGCTTCTCTACATTAGCCCAGGGTTATTGATATAGGATGATATTTCTCGTAACTCTACAAGTAAAGAGATAGACTGCTTGTATACATTAATCCAGGGTTATTGATATAGGATGATATTTATGATAATTCTACAAGTAGAGAGATTGCTTCTCTACATTAGCCCAGGGTTATTGATATAGGATGATATTTCTCGTAACTCTTCAAGAAAAGAGATAGATTGCTTCTTAAATATATTGGCTCACTGGAAATTGATTAAAAAATGGCGAATACTACAACCAGCAATATCTTATTAAACGAATTGCAAAATTAATTGGTAGCTGAACAAAAACAAAAATAGAAAGGTAATTTTCGACAACATCACAAGAAGGCGAGAGAAGGTAAACCAAACCAGCAACTACAGATTAGGTGACTTTAGCTAGAAAAGTAGTGAAATTTGTTTTATAGCAGACATACGTTGGAGTTTATTATTTAAATTCTGACTGCAAGACAATAAAAGAATAATCTAAACCTCTAAACGAACAGTTTTCAAATCAAGTACAACACGTTTTTGGTCTTTTTAATATCGAATACATACTTTCCGACCTATTTCACTCATTTGATTGTTTGATTGTAATTAAGCACAAAGCTACACAGTGGGTTATCTGTGCTCTGACCACCACGGGTATCGAAACCCGGATTCTAGCGTTGTAAGTTCGCAGACATACCGCTGTGCCACTGGGGGGCATTTCACTCATGTAGAAAAGGCTGAAAAATCAAAACAAATACAAGAAAACAAAAAATAGCATCTGGAAATCATTATTTAGTTAAATACAATATTGTTAGCAACCATGGAGGTATCGGTTGGTATTACATGTACATGGACAACACGAGGCAATGTATCTTTCTTTTTTATGGTTAATAGTAAACGTGAGTCGATGACAAAGATTTAGAGTACAACGAAATTGAACCTTGGAATAGTATATTACACAAAAACTACTTAACAGTTAGTAAACAAACATTTTTAAATGACATTTTGTGATTCTGTGTGTCGGTAAAGTATATTACACAAAAACTACTTAACAGTTAGTAAACAAACATTTTTAAATGACATTTTGTGATTCTGTGTGTCGGTAAAGTATATTACACATAAACTATTTAACAGTTAGTAGACAAACATTTTTAAATGACATTTTATGATTCTTTGTGTCGGTAAAGTATATTACAGATAAACTATTTAACAGTTAGTAAACAAACATTTTTAAATGACATTTTGTGATTCTGTGTGTCGGTAAAGTATATTACACATAAACTATTTAACAGTTAGTAAACAAACATTTTTAAATGACATTTTGTGATTTTGAGTGTCGGTAAAGTATATTACACATAAACTATTTAACAGTTAGTAAACAAACATTTTTAAATGACATTTTATGATTCTTTGTGTCGGTACGTATGAAACATGAAGGCAAAGTTTATCCTTTTACAAGATCCGACTTTTTTTTCCGTTTCATTATTACATCAATGTCAATGCTTTGGATATTTGAGCAGATTATCCCATCGAGGTATTTAGGGACACACCATGTAGTTTTCTTTATTTATTACGTAACAATGAAGTAACGTGAATAATTTATAAACAAATTCTTAAATTTAGAAAACTAATGGTATTGGTTTGTTTGTTTGAAGTTAAGCACAAAACTACAAAAGGGTCTATCTGTGCTCTGCCTACCACGGGTATCGAAACCCGGTTTCTAGCGTTGTAGAAAACTAACTAACAAAAAGCCCGTGCGTGTGAAACTACATAGAGAAAGTTATTTTACTTTCTAATGTTTTCGACCATATATATATATATATATATATATATAAGATTTTACACGTGTGAAAAGTTTAATTGATAACAGACAATTTCTATGTTCCAGGGCCAGGTGGTTAGGGCGCTCGACTCGCAATCTGAGGGTTGCGGGTTCGTATCCCCGTCCCACCAAACATGCTCGCCTTTGCAGCCGTGTGGGCGTTTTAATGTAACGGTCAATCCCACTATCCGTTGGTAAAATTTGGCGGTGGGTGGTGATGACTAGCTGCTTTCCCTCTAGTCTTACACTGCTAAATTAGGGACGGCTAGCGAAGTTAGCCCTCATGTACCTTTGCGCGAAATTCAAAACAAATAAATCTAGGTTCAAAGACTAAAAGAACATTTGTTTATCTGCGGACACGCTTTCGCTAAACTCTACGTCATATTGAAGGAAAAAATAAATAAATTCATGAGAAAATAAACACCTGGGAAAAATATTTTTACATAGTCCTTTGCTATAGTTTTTATATACATATATATATTTCTGTCGGGTGAATTTTATGCAACTTAAGTTCTAACCTTCTAGCTGCTGTGCTCAGGGGACATGCTCGTGCCCATAGCTATGCACATTTACCTTGTTGATGGAATGCACCATTAGAACTTATTATATATCAGTGTCCAAGTATTGGTGATTAGGCTTACTGCAGTGTTCAACCGGAAGTATTCTATTTCCAGACGCTATGTACGTAAACAATGAACATCTACAGCAGAGTTAGCGAGCACTCAGAACACTTGCGTGACTAAAAACATCTGGAAATATACAGCAGTAGAATTAAGGTAAAGTAGTAGGGATATAAGGTGTAAATACAAAGGCTGAACCTCTTTCTTTCAATTTTTGGATTTGCCAATGTGGTCCTTCCCAATTAAAGGGACGAGTTTGTTGGATTTCACGCAAATCTACTAGGAGGCTATCTGCGCTAGCCGTTCTTAATTTAATGTAAAAGTGATAAATTAGAGTGAAGGCGGTTAGTCAACACCAGCCACCGCTAACTCGTGGGGATAGGATTCTAACCTACCACCCACAGATTGCAAGTCGAGTGTTATAACCACCAGACCATGTCAGATCTGGGGGAAGGAGAGCCTGTGCTTTTGGCCAATGCTAAACTCTTCTTGCATGAAAATAAATAAATAGAAAATAATACCCTTTCCTTTTACCATAATATATATCAGACGTAAATGAACAACGTTTTCCAAGGCACTTTTACAAAGGATAGGTGAATTATAATTCTTACACTATATTATAAACATCTTTTTTAGTAATGAAAAGATACATCTATGTCATGAAAAAACTTAAATATGGTTATATTTTGTAAAATTGTTGGTTACCAGAGTATTAAAAGGAGACAAGTTAAAGTACAACCACTTGCATGAAATGGCCCTGAACTGCGTCATTTGACGTGTCATCTAATAACGAAATTTGCCTTAATTATTGGATTAGGCTCACCAACGATGTTTATTCATCATATGAGCATATGATCGAATAAGCCTTAAACAGCTCATGAGAAAGTTGAATAACTTTCAGTTTCACACACACGTGTATGTCTATTATATCGCTATAGCTACAATAATGACATCTGTTGTTGCGGTTTATACGATCACCTAGGTCGAATTATTGATTAATTACTGTTTTATTATCATTACTAGATAAAACATACTAATTAGTTGATATCTTAAGGTTAAGCTATTAACCTATTGTGTTCAGGGAAATCATGATCTATTGCATAAATAAGCTGGAGTCACACAGTACTCCTATTTTACCTGCAAGTCTCACAATGTACCTACATTTGATTTTTGTGCTTTTGACCTTGGAAGTCGATGTCCAGATATATGTTACTGATCTAAATGTCTACAAGTCACTCCAGTGCATAGGTCACAAAAAGTGTTTAGATCTTTGAATGTAATGGGTTTTCTTTTAGTGTACTTCTCAGTATATGGCTGCTAAGAAAATAAATCTGATTCGAGAACCTCTCGTAGATTTTGTTTACTACTTTGGAGCGTGAAAGGAATGGTGATAGAGAATATAAAGAATTTTAGTTTGTCTTGAACTTGTATCTAGTTTTGAGAGTAGTTCCCTCCTTTGCCGCTAGATAATAATAATAATCCCTGTAGACTCCCACTGGAGCATAGGGCCCCAACAACACCTCGCCGACGCAAGTTGTTGTTGCAGTAATTTTTTAGCAGGTTGGTTTTTACCCTCCTCTATTCTCATCCTGGACTTGGGACCAGGCAATGGTGATGGCATCCCTGCCGGGGAACGAATCCGGTATCTTTGGAAATCCAACGCGCTATCCACTGCGCTATAGGGACACCTTACAGCTTGCTAGATAGTTATTATAATGTATAAAAAGTTGTTTCTCGGGTGCTGAACTTCCTCGAATAGACTCTCCCGATCACAGATATTGATGACTTTTTGTGTAAATGGCTGTGGATCTGTCTTTGATTTTCTTTGTATTATTATTGTAGATATTTTTTTGCGTTAGTCGACTAACAGTAATCTGTGAATTTATGTTTCTCCATTTGTTTGTTTGTTTGTTTTTAATTATGCACAAAGCTACACAAGGGCTATCTGTGCTCTGCCCACCACGGGTATCGAAACCCGGTTTCTAGCGTTGTAAGTCCGCAGACATACCGCTGTGCCACTGGGGGGCGTTTCTCCATTTTCTTTAGTTTTCTTGTTGTTAAACTTGATTTTCTGGTATTGAGACAGTCAATGATCAATTGCGTTGGCTCTATGTCATGTTGCCATATGATGAAAGTATTGTCCACATAATTTCATGTAAGTACTTATCTTAAGTGTATAACAATAGACTTACATGTACAGTACCTATCTCCAATGTGTAAAATTAAATTTACATACAGGATCTATTTCCAACTTTCTATTGCATCCAGTACACCACAGCCAGTAATTCTGTTAAAAACTTGTAAGACTCTATCTAAACAGTATAAGATGTTGTTAGTTAATTATTGTTGAAAACTAAATAATTATCCCTACTTTAATTAAGGTAACACGTAAGCTAAGCAAAGAAAGTCGAATCAAGTAACTTCGATTTCAATATGTAAATATATGTACAATAAGCAGTTTAAAAAAACCAATCAAGTAATCTCAGCTCAGTCTACGTGTATATGACCCGCCTAATGGCTCAGCAATTAGTCTGCAGACTTGGCAACGTTAAAAAAAGTGGGTTTCGATACTCTTAGTGGGCGCTGCACAAATAGCCAATTCCGTAGTTTTGGGCTTAACAAGAAACAAACAAACAATAGATGTATATTCTACAACAAAAGGCTTAATGATTTGCTAGGTTTGTTTGTCAGATAGATTTCCGGTATTTTGTATACAGTTTACAAGAAAAGGACATAACAAATGCCATGGTATGCACATATGAACACCTTTTTTTTAAGTTAACAAAGCGTGGTTACAATCAATTATATCTGTCACAAGACAATAGTATTAGCTTATTATACTTTTTAAACATTAGTTTAATTTTTTGGCCCCTAAGACATTGGATATGACAGACATAGCAGTCAATGAATGAAGCATTGCCAAACTAATGAGACCGAGTATTGACCGAACAAATTTGTCGGCGCTTGATATAGCAGAAATAGTGTGGTTGACACATTATTATACATTCTTCTTTATTTTCGGCCCGGCATGGCCAGGTGGATAAGACGCTCGACTCGCAATCTGAGGGTCGCGGGTTCGAATCCCCGTCCCACCAAACATACTCGCCCTTTCAGCCGTGGTGGCGTTATAATGTGACGGTCAATCCCACTATTCGTTGGTCAAAGAGTAGCCCAAGAGTTGGCGGTTGGTGGTGATGACTAGCTGCCTTCCCTCTAGTCTTACACTACTAAATTAGGGACGGCTAGCGCAGATAGCCCTCGTGTAGCTTTGCGCGAAATTCAAAAACAAACAAACAATTCTTTACTTTCACTGTTAAGTTCTTAAAACAACACTACTAGCGTAACAATAAGATATCACTACTAGCGTAAAAAATAAAATAACATTACTAGCGTAAACAATAAGATAAAACTACTATCGTAAACAATAAAATAACACTAATAGAGTAAAGAGCAAAATAAAACTACTAGCATAAACAATAAAATAACACTACTAGCGTAAACAATAAAATAGCAATACTAGCGTAAACAATAAAATAGCAATACTAGCGTAAACAATAAAATAAAACTACTATAGTAAACAATAAAATAACACTACTAGCGTAAACAGTCAAATAACATTACTAGAATAAACAATAAAATAACACTGCTAGCGTAAACAATAAAATAGCAATACTAGCGTAAACAACAAAATAAAATTACTTTAATAAACAATAAAATAACACTACTAGCGTAAAAAATAAAATAAAACTACTATCGTAAACAATAAAATAACACTATTAGCATTAACAGTAAATACTACCACTAGAGTAAACAATAAAATAAAACTTACGTGATCTTAAAACATTCTATTAAAGTGAATAAAATATAAAAGCAAGCAGGTTGGTTGAAAGCTTCATGCGACACTTAATTTATTTAGTCTTCAGCTAGCTAATAGTCGTTTATACTAACATAAAGTCCAAAGGAAACTAACTTTTTGCAGTACGATAGAAAAGTCTGTAAAAAATTAATTCATAAAATGTATCTCATATGAAACTTTGTAACCAAAAATGAATTTATTTTTATTTGTAAAATAAATATTTTAATTATTGAAACATTTTTATCCATCGCATTGTATACGAAAGACTGAAACTGTTCGCTTAAAATGCCTACGCAATTGTGGCAAAAATGTGCAATCAGTTACACAACAACTAGTTGAGATGTAGCGATGACTGTCTAAAATATAAATATGACAAAATTGCTTTTAAATGTTACTGAACAAAATCCTGGAATAATGTGTAGAGAGCATGTGGCTCTTATATTAGTGTATACTATATTATAGTCTTTCATGACATAAAAAATAATATATCATTAGTTTCAGATGCTTAGGTAAATGTTTTAAAACTGTTTGTGAAAGTATTCTGTGGTTAGTTAACATTCTTGTGAAAAAGGACTTGAATAGTCGTAAACTTGCACCGAGGACTTAGGTTACATGCCACAGTAACCATTATGTGTCTACGCTCACAAAGGGTTATACGTCTTACACAAATGAGGGAGCATTACAAATGTTTGTACAATCTGGTACGAGATCAGAGATTATGTGATCTTGAATGTACGTAATGAGAATGACGTATACTTACACAAAAAACTACTTCATGTGCTACAATTAATATAAAATAGGAAAACAGAGACAATGTTATTCTGCGTTAATTAAATACATTAAATATAATATCCTAGCATGTCATCAATGTTTCGTTTTCTTATTTTATGTAACTAATCGCCCTCTATTATTCTGTGTATATGTATTCTTCCTTAATTGCAGCAGTCACCAGAGGTCGACCAGCCCGGTAGGAAAGGTCCTATCACTTCCTTATTTCCCACGTATTGTGGAAGGAAACACCAAAGATTATTAGTCTTTATTCTACATTGCATTTGAGTCTTTTCTTTGCTGCTCAAGTTAATTTTATTTTTCCTAATACATTTTTCAAAACTGCTGTTTTTGTAGAGCTTAATAACTGACAAAACCACATCTGAGAGTGATTTTACTAAAACGACATCGACATGAGAAAGAAGTTCTGTGAATATGACTTCTTTAAGTAAAGAATTACAGACATACAAACACCTATTATTCTCAATGCAATATACACATCTACACTGTAATAATTATAATTAACTTCAATTAAAAGAAAAACATTTCATCCCGTTTTATACTTTCATATCTACTTGTTTTTGACAAAATTAAACAATGGGAGTTAAGTAATGTGACTTATTATTTAATACTGATAATATATTATTCTTACATACCAGAATTATTATTACTTCAGTCTCAAAAGTAAACTTACCGTCATCGTTTTTGCATGAATACTATCACAGCAGTAGAATAGATCCTGAATTTAATGAATATTTTTGACGTTTCCAAATGAAATGTGAATCCAGCAAAAAACAGAATTCTTAACTGATTAACGATATTGATTAAAAGTAATGTAGTTTTCAGTCTGCTGTGCTGAACAACCATTTTTGGATAGAATATTCAATCTCCAAACACGATGTGTTTGACTTCCTTGTGGTTAACTTAGAGGAGTCTCTGTTAAAAAAACGAACAATATTTACAAATATTGGATATAACAATTGCATAAAATTTAACATAATTATAGATGTTTTTCTGTTATGTTACGAAACATGGGAAATTTTTAAAGTTTTGTTATTGTCTGTTACTGTCAGTAGCAGATAGTGTCTAACTAAAGAAACTACTTTAAGACGTGGGTAAGTTGTGACACATTTCAAAATTAACCTACTATTTTATTTCAATGTCGAGTTGTATGTGCAGCAAATGAAAGTTCTCTGGCCAGGTTACAAAGAATCCACATAGATATAATAATACTGTCTGTTGTATATCCATGTAACTACTTCGCAGGGTGCGGATGAATCTTCACCGAAATTGGTATGGAGGTTCATTAGGTCCATGCGGGGATACACACAAATTTTCAGTTTTACATTTTGCGGTTTTTATGGGCGTTCTTACCACTACTTCGCCCCCTGTAAATGGATCTTCACCAAATCTGGCGTGAAGGTTTGTTAGATCCATGCGGAGATACATGCAAACTTACGGTTTCACATTTTGTGTTTTTCAGTTTTTATGGGCGTTTTTGCGTTTTTTACAATTATATATAATGGAAGTAACTTTCATGTCCTAAGATAACCTTTCATTAATCATGAATTTACAAAACTTCTCTCTTGGGGACAGGTATTCCAGCGAGTTTCAAATAAGATTTTAAGTACACTTCCAAAGTGTGTTCCTCGATGCTGCTAGACTCCATAATACGGTAATTGTTGAACTCCGTATTTCGATACTCGCTGGAGTCTGAAATGTATTCCTCGGGAATGCTGGACAGGATTCCGTATTACGTTGATCATTAGCGAAACTAAAGTTGTAAATAAAAGGGAACAGTTTTGGTGTCTACAATCCTTATTTGGTTTGACCACTTAGTTTAAAAATAAGTTTTAGACTGTGCACCTTCCAAGGATGCACAATATCCATTACATTAGTAATTAGATGAAACAAAAAATATGTAAGAATGTTAACAACCACTCGAAAAACTTTACGTTTGTGGTAATCTTGTGACAAATAAAGGAAGCCCGAGGACATGGACAGCACATTTCTTATTTTAACAAGTCAAATTTTTATTGAAATCAAACAAACTTTATATTTGGAACAAAAATCACTTAGACTGTAGATGTCTTTTGTCACATTCCTCTTAATTTGTCCATTATGGATTTCAAATTATAGGTGTGTAAAAACTGATACTTCGGGTCTATCCTTTGTCTCTCAAATCACTGTCCAGATGACCTTTCACTCAAAGCCAGAATTTTGTTTCTTTTTTTCTCTGTTGAACTTTGCCAACAATCCTTTTCAGGATCGTTTTAATCTTGTTCCTACCATATTTATTTTTACTATGACGCCTCTTCCTTTTACTTTGATTTTGGGTGATTTTACTTCATAGAAAGTCTCGGAGCTGGCTTACCTTACTAAACCTGGCCTCTCTCTCTTGTACCCAAATCCACTTACGTATTCACATAGGCAGTGTTTTTCTCCAAGTTGTTACTTCTGGTCATCATTTTATCTCTTCCAAACATATTGTTCTTCAATGTCATTCTCCTAATAATGCTGATGAATTGCCTTATATTTTATTTTATCACATTAATTTCTCTCTTTCACCTAACGACAGAGATACAATCTCTTTCAGCTGTTTTACGTATTCCTTCTCGATCTGTTGATACAGAAACTAATTTAATGAGTTTTGTTTTTCAATCCTCAACTAGAAAACAAATTCCTTTATTTGGGTATTTGTGTTGGGTACATTCACTTTTAAGCTGAACTGCCACGGACCCAAAACATTCCCATCAGTCTTCAGCTTCAGTGTACTTTCTGAGTCGCATTCTACACAGTTTCTTGTACCTCATGTCTATCACGTTTCAATACAAACGTCTTCTCTTCTGATCTCTACTTCATCTCAAGTTGTTTCTGTTTGTCAAATCTCCTATCACGCCTTCACAGAAACACATTTTCCTTAGTTAAGGTTTTCTTCCAAGCTGAATTTTAACTCCTGAACTCCATCACTGATTCTGACTCTTCTAATAGCAATGACACCACTATAACCTTAGATGTATTGACCTCCTGGCTTCAAAATCTTCCTGCTGAACCCCACTCACCCCTAAGTATCACAACTTGTCATTATTCACCACCACCTCACCACAATCTAAGCCAGTGTATTAATTTACTTCTATTTTGAAGAATGTGTTCTCTTTCCTTGGAGATTATATTCACTATCCCTCCATAATTTATTGGTATCATTCCTTCTCTAACAGCTTCCTTCCTATCTGGAGTTCTGTACCATTTGTTGTTGTTGCCGCTGCTCCGTTTCGCCTATTAGCTCTTTAGTTTTATTCTTTCTGTACTCATCCTTTTCAGGAAACATTTTTAATTGAGACAGTACAAAACATGCCCTGTTTTGACACATGATTTTAATTTTACTACATTTAACCATTTATCACGAACGGTGTAAAGAGCGACCACTGAATAAATCATAAATACCTACCATGTTTTTGGTTTGTTGTTACAATAGCATCACAGGTAGCTCTAAAAGTATATTTGTTTGTGAAATTTCGCCCCTAAAACTAGAAACAACGATGGGATGAATACTAAATGGTAAAAATAACATCTACACAAGATAAAAACATTTATCTGGTATTACAGTTAACACTAGGAGACATCTGTTAACTAGTTATCTAAATGTGAATTAACAGAACAAACAATTACAGCTTGACATAGGTTTATTCCTGATTCCAACAGCATGAAACACCTCGTTTAATACATTAGCTTATATCTTAGTCAGTCTAATTTGTTTCGTGGTACTTATTGGCCACGTATTTTAAAGTCGATAACCGCATTAACTACTTTATCTATTTGATAAATAGTAATAATGATATTATTATTAGTTCCCTGCCAAATGTTTTGCCGACTTTCAATTTTTAACTTCAGACATGCAATTTTGTTTGTTTGTTGCTAATCGCAAAGCTATACAATGAGCTATCTGTGCCCGATATTTAGCGTTATAAGCCATTAGGCTTACTGAAATTATAACTCAAGTATAGCTGCCACCAGAGGGAGATATGTTGTGCTATCATACCACATCTGCTAAAGCTTTTCTGTGCCACAACCTCGAGTGTGTCAATCTGTTCAGAAACTGTATCATTAAGTACGTTACCCGGTTTACTGTCATTAATTACACTAGCAGAAATATCCGCCCTCCAGCAGGTATAACTGCTAGTTCCTGCGGAAGACTATCGTGCCTGCGGTCTTTTCTGGAATTGTCTGACAGTTCTACAACAATGTACTCATACTTAACATTCAATAATGTTCACCATTCATGAGAAAAAGGATTTTATTGAAATATTAGTTTAAAAAATGAGCTATCATCACAGCATTACACCACAGAGTAGATTTTATTGAAGTATTTCTTTGTAGACACAGTTATCAATGAAAGAGCCTTGCTTTTCTATTTCAATAATCATAAGATTTTCACTAAAGAAATACAAATAGTTTTTTATGTTTGTTTTTTGAATGTTTTTTATTTGAAACTTACTCCTTTCTTTGTAATTTTTATTGGTTAAGTCTGAAACATGTAATTTTGTGGAAATTTCAATTGTTTTATTTATTGTTCAGTTATAAAAATATTGCCTAGATATAAAAATATTACCCAGTTATGATTGGTGATGATCAGTGCGGTAGTTTCCGAGATCCGAGTTTTGGACGTATACATCGCAAGCTCCATTATAATAAGATTACCCGGTTTACAGACCGTCACTTGTCGTCTCGTACGTAATAAGCTCTTTCCCTGCATAATATCATTTATTAAGCAGTCGAAACAAATAAAATTATTAAATTAGCACACACTTACACTACAACATTGAGTTTCTTGTGCTGCAGATAAATCGCATTTCACGTTTGTTTGTTTGTTTTTGAATTTCGCGCAAAGCTACACGAGGGCTAGCTGCGCTAGCAGTCCCTAATTTAGCAGTGTAAAGCTAGAGGGAAGGCAGCTAGTCATCACCACCCACCGCCAACTCTTGGGCTACTCTTTTACCAACAGATAGTGGGATTGACCGTCACATTATAACGCCACCACGGCTGAAAGGACGAGCATGTTTGGTGTGACGGGAATTCGAACCCGCGACCTACAGAATTTTGATCACCTAGATCCAGACCGACCGATCATTTCTGCACGGTATAGAACAAAGGATCAGAATAACACAATATCGCATTTTAAATATGTCCTCTTCTCAATAAACATTATCTGAGTTGCTAATCATCTACACGATGAAGATGTAACATCGAAACTAGAAATACTAGCAATATGTAAACATAAGTTTGAGTAGAATTTCAGTTTTCTGGGGGCGCTCTATAAAATGTATAATACATTAGTTGGAGCTTCAGGAAAGTTACTTGAATAAAAAAAGGGAAATTTCTAACCTAGCAGCAGCTATAGGGTTGGAAGAAACGACATCAAGTCACTGAAGAGGAAACAAATGAAGAATAATAAATTTGGAGGAAAGTGGGAGGAAAGAAAGCGTTGTGAGAATGAACACAGTAGCAGTAGAGAGAGAGAAAAATCCACCTTCAGAGTTATTTGTATTAAACGTTTATGACTTGTAAATAATACTTTTATAGCCATTTCATAACTTGTAAAATGGATATATCTTTATCCCAATAAGTGTTTCAAAATTTCAGTACAAGTTGGATGCTTAGTTGGATGTCTATAGGATCTTGGAAGACTAGCTGATTTTTCTGCGTGTGTTATAGGTCAGTGCATTATATAACCTTTCAGTCTCCTTTTAACAATATATTTGTGTACTGCTCATATGCATACATAGAAACAGTGTAAAAATTGTCCCCCCCCCTTTTTTATGATACGATCAGTTCTGTGACGTGAGTGACATGGCATTCTGAGTCCGCATTCGATCTGACAAGTTGGTGATGGGTATTATATGACTTCAAAATTAGGAACAGCTAACACAGATAGCTTTGGTCGAGACTTAACAAATAAAATCTAAGATTCGTTGTTTGTACGGATATTGTCACAAGAATGAGCTGAAAACATTAAGCATGCATTTTAGAGTGGTTAACATTAGTTGATGTTCCAGAAGCTTAAGAGCGAAAAAAACTCAAGAATATTGTTAATCAGGAAGGCACTGGTCAGTAACTTAAATTTCAATCAGGAAGGCACTGGTCAGTAACTTAAATTTCAATCAGGAAGGCACTGGTCGATAACTTAAATTTCGATCAGGAAGTCACTGGTCAGTAACTTAAATTTCAATCAGGAAGTCACTGGTCAGTAACTTAAATTTCAATCAGGAAGTCACTGGTCAATAACTTAAATCCCAATCAGGTAAAGGCATCTTCGTAGCTTTATAAATTCCAAAGCAGTCATTAATTGGAGATGTAGAAGAAGAGGCAGTCATTAATTGAAGATGTAGAAGAAGAGGCATGCCGAACGTCTTTCGCATCTGTTCTGATGGGATAGGAGCAGATATACTCAAAATACCCTGATAATTGTGTGAATCAAACACGAATCTTTAACTATATCAGATACAAAATGGTGTTTCTTTAAATGGTTTCGGTAATAAGAATATGAAACACACTGTCCTAAAACTTCTTATGTAAGTTTCAATTTTCTAGAAAGACATCACATGCTTACTAGCACTCTAGTGATAGATTGATGCACTGGTTTTCCTTGCGTGAGATAGCCCACGTGGTTAATTAACAGCGAAGACAATACAATAAAATAGTATTGTAAAAAATTACTTTATGATCGGTGCCCTCAGTTAATTATGCAAATTGACTACATGTATTTTATAGGGTCTACTACCGCTAATTAAAGAGATACATTCAACACAGTTAGTAATGTTTACATTCTGTAGATGCTAGTTAATTAATTAGAAGGGTTTTGAAAAACTCTGATAAAAATGTATTTTGATTATTACAATGAACTTTAAAAGATTGATGGAGCAGATGATTCATTACTGCTGCGTCGTAGACTAACTTTTGGTTAACAACCAGTTAGAAGATTTACATATTTTTTTGCTAGACAGGTTTTACGAATTTATTTCAAGCAGCTATAGTAAACCTTTCGTGGCCAAAGAAACGTATTCTGAGTTGTTTCAGGAGAGGTGCTAATAACGGAAAGCTTATCATCATTTTACACACTAAACCGTGGTGCTCATCCATCAATTATTTTAGCTCCTATAGTCCCAAACTGCCTTAATCAAGTATATTTAGTGTTAGATTTGTTAAGACGGTAATCAGTGATTGTAAATAATTAATAACATCCAATAAATAGGATAATTTCTTCAGAAAATAATTATAAAACCAAATATACCAAAATATTACACAGAAAGTGCTCTTATTAAATAAAGACATTTAACGTTAAAATAAGATTATCAAACAAAAAGCAATGAATATATATATATATATACATATATAAGGAATCTTGATATAGAATAAAGAGGTTTTAATGTTAACATAAGATTATCAAACAAAAAGCAATGAATATATATATACATATATATATAAGGAATGCTGATATAGAATAAAGAGGTTTTAATGTTAACGTAAAATTATTTGCTCGCATGTAATTATAAACACCAATGAAACGTTTATATAATTTCAGTAAAGTGTTGACATTTCGTTTATTCTGTCTAGCCTTGTACAGGTACTTGAGAATCATGTTGTCTTGGCTGATGAGACGCTTAATAAACTGTGGACTGATAGATAATAATATGTTTTTTTTGTCGTAGAAAAATATGTACTGAAGTAATGTTATGTACGTCATCATAAGTACGAAACCAACCGCTAGATATTACACAGCACGAAGGAAGTTTTCTGTCTCACGTGTGTTTGTTATGGTTTATAATCATTTGAATTCAGTTAATTAGATCTCAAAAATTGGTTTCAACAGGTCCCCAGATGTTTGTTTGGTTGTTTGGTTTAGAGCAAAGCCACATTAGGCTATCTGCTATTTTAGCGTTGTAAGTCCGTAAACTTACCACCACCTCACCGAGAGACTCCAGATGTTTCGTCTTGCAGCTGGATAAGGTATGGTAATGATCTAATTCAGTAGGTCGGATTTCAAAAATGGCTCAACCCGCGAATGAATTTAGCTATTATTGTAGAAGTTCATTTAACGAATTGTCAAAAATGGTTTATGCAAGTTTTCTCATCTCATATTCTATTTGAATCTAGCAAGTTGAATAGATATACATGTCTATTTAATAGATAAGTATTTTGTTTTTGTTTTATTGGTTTCATTTGTTATTCAGAGCAAAGTCATATTGGGCTACCTGTTCTGTCCACCGCGATGAAACCGAACCCTGGATTTTAGCGTTGTAAGTCCGTAGAACTCCCGCTGTTCCATCGGGGGACATAAATAAGTAAACGTTCTATCTAAAAAAAAAAAAGTATCGTGTTAAGTTTTGAAATCAACAGAGGGCATATTGAAAGTTGACATTTTGTAATAATTTTCACTACCTACGTTAAAACTGAAGTTTTTCCGTCGTCAAATGGATGTAATCTCGTATATTTTTAATTCGGGAACTATGTTTGTAAGACATAGTTAATTGTTTGTTTGTAATTAAATACAAAGCTACACAATGGGCTATCTGTGTTCTGCCCACTACGGGTATCGAAACCCGGATACCGCTGTGTCACTGGGGAGACTGATCACTTAATTTCTTGCAAATGAGTGTGGTTATGTATATATTGTTTTAGTTCAGCAGAAACGTTCTTACAACAGATCACTGATATCTTGTGCATTATTGTGATTAATTACATATTGTCGTAAACTAGCAAGGAAGATCTTAAGATAAATTGATCACAAAATGTATTGCAGGTGATTGTTATTAATTATACACTTTTTATAAATGAACAAGTAGGATTTGAAGACATACGTAAACGGTAGCGGAATGGCAGAGTTTGGTTTGAATTTCGCACAAAGCTAGCCGAGGGCTATTTGCGCTATCCATCCCTAATTTAGCAGTGATAGACTAGAGCGAAGGCAGCTAGTGGACACCACCCAGTCCCAACTCTTGGACTACTCTTTTACCAAAGAATAGAAGGATTGACCGTTACATTATAATGTCCCCACGGCAAAGGGCGAGCATGTTCGGTGATGGGGATTTTGAACCCGCAGCCCACAGTCGAGCACCCTAACCATGCCAGACCGAAAGCAGAGTAGAGGAGAACGTGGAAGAGGTATAGTAAAGGACTCTGCGCTTAACAATACATAGAACTCGAACTTCGCCATTTTTTGTGGTATGTATTAACACGTTCTATAACTACATCATCTTGTGATATGTATTAGCCCGTTCTGTAACTACGCCATCTTGTAGTATGTATTAAAAATTATTCTGTAACTACGCCATCTCGTGGTATGTATTAAAATTATTCTGTAACTACGCCATCTCGTTGTAGCATGTATTAACACGTTGCATTCACCATGATTTTCTACCAGTTGTACTTTGGAGTATAATATTTGACTTAACTGAAATGAAACTTAAAAAAAAAAAGAGTAAATACATATGCGCTCAAAGTGCTCTACTACTCACGTAATATGTGAATTGTGTTGTACTTAAAGCAAGTGTAAATGCAATTTTACTGAGTTATAATATAATTTTATAAAACTAACCGTAGTTTTACCGTAGAACAAAGTTGGGGTGTGTCAAACGAGTCAACGAGTGGACACAGGAAAACAATAAACTTTCCAAAAGAAAGGAACCATTATATAGTGAGGGGGCAGGATCCTCCGGGCATTGTCCCCTGGAGCAGTTTTCCATTGTACCTAAATAGGTTTCGTAAATGAATGGGATGTTATAGTGTTTTATATGTAAACAAAAAAGGAGTGGTATACCCAACATAGTCTTTCAAAATTTGTACCATCGTATATAATGGATAAAATAAAATAAATGATTAATATTGTTACTACCTACTCTGATAAGTAATTTTGTATGTTATTAATTAATTAATTCAACATGATCAAGTTCCAGACAAAAGTAGCTTGTGTTATGCGGTTCAGTTCTATATACTTCAGATTTTAAAATTTTTTTAGAAATTAATTTTATAATATTTTCCATCGAATATGATTTTTTTCTCGCTAACTTCATCTAGTCAATTTGATTTACGTTTAAGTTTTAAACTCTCATATGAATCAACCGCGGTACGCTGGTGCTTTCCAACACGTTTTAATGTTAAGTATTGTTAAAATTATCCCAACAGATGGCAGCAGTCGATCAATTATTTTCAGAAGTTATTTATTGACAAACAAAACTTAATTATGGTAGGGTTAGGTTCGTGTAGTTAATTGACCGTTTCTAGTGCGGGATGATGTTTCGGCTTCTATGCTGAGGCTTTCTTATCTTTATTTCTTCTTTTTGATAGCTGTTACTTAAATAAATATTTTAAGCTAAAAAAATGGAAATCGCTTATGTATTACAAAACCATTTGACTGTGTTTTTAATTCCTAATTCTATTTGAATTACTACATGCTATTACTACATAAACTTCTTAACTGTACTCTGGTGGCTCAGCGGTAAGCTTGAGGGCTTATAACACTAAATAAGTACGAATAAGCAGCTGAATGTGCAACTTAATGTTTAACAATAAAGAAGAAAGAAAGGGCAAGTTAGTTACACAGCTACATTGTATAATAAACAATATTTACAATTTTATTGTATTGTACTGACCTTTCACTGTTTAGTGTCATACATTGTAGTCATCCAAATATTGCTACTTTATTAGACGTACTTCCGCAGGGTCTCTGAAAGTGTTCTGTTTCAAAACTAAATGAAACCAAAATGAACAGTAACAAATATTTTTATTTCTTGCTTTTGTCATGCTGTGTTGTAGCCTAGAGAATGCATAATTATTCTCGTGATTCATGGCGTGCGCACGTTTTACTGACGTCACGACAGCATAAATTGCAACGTTAGATGTCCCTTATGTGACGTCATTTTAGTGTTTGCTGACTAACTGATAGACAACACACTACTATATCACTTACATGAGGCTAAAACAGGTAACCCCTTCAGGCACCTTCAGCCCCTTTGCGGGGAAATTAAATGGCGCAAGATTACCATGTTTGATATTATACTAAAAATATGGAATTATAATCACATTTGTTGCCCCCCAGTGGCACAGTGGTATGTCTGCCGGCTTATAACACTAGAAACCGGGTTTCGATACCCGTTTTGATAGCCCATTATGTAGCTTTGTGCTCAACTAGAAACAAACAAACAATTACATTTGGTAATACTAAATGAAACTAGCATAAAACAGCATTCTGGAAACCGTTGACACTTTAATGGTCTTTTATGGAACATGTTTAATCTTGGTGGAGAAGATGAAGAGTTTTTGTCAATGGTTTTAACTGTATTCTGTCACATTACATCTCTTAGAAATGTATACTGGGCATCAGTTTCTACTGGATAATACGTTAAGCTGATTCTTGGAAGGTGACCTCTGTTGACTGAAAGTAAAAGAAAAAAAACACTAATTTTATTGACGAAAATCAGTCGGAAGGTTTCCAAGTTACGGAATGAAAGACAAAAAAAAATATTTCCTTCCCTCATATTGTGATGAACAGAAAAAGCAAGTGACAGTTTTCGTTGGCCCATTAAAACAAAACCTGACGGAATAGCTTAGAGAGAAAGAGAGAAAAAAAAGATGTTGTTAGGGTTAATATAAAGTTATATTGTTCTAAAAGAAAACAACAAAAAGCACGACAGTTTTCGTGGGCCGATTAAAACAAAACTTGACGGAATAGCCATGAGAAAATAAAAAATATGTTGTTAGGATTAATCTAAAGTGATACTGTTTTGAAAGAATTAAAAATAACTAATTCTCTAACATACATTGTTAAAAATGATTAGCTTAAAAAATTAATTAATTGTGATATTTACACCGTAACTAATAGAACAGTTGCGTCTCCATCCTTGGAGGCTTAACATGTTCAAAATCGGGTTTCGATACCCTCATGGGCAAAGCATAGATAACTCATTGTGTAGTTTTGTACTTATCAACAAACCAACAAAACCTGGGATAGTTTGTTTAGTAATGAAGAAAAAGACATGGGAGAAAAAAAGAGTAAATTATGATCTAAAAACTAAGTAATTAACTTTTATAATACTAACACAAAAACTAACGAATAGTTAAGGGATTTTAAATCCTCATCACAAAACATTTTAAATCTGACCACTGATTTTTTACATGTACACAGAAATAGGTAGGTAAGAAATAATGCTATTTCGTGTGAACGGAAGAGAGAATTAAGTGAATAACTCGAACAGTTAAGGCTAACGAAACGATATAAACTCAGATTAGGGGTTTGTCTAGTTAGAGCTAGAACGTAAATTCTCCTTACATTGCGCTTATACAAACGTTGAAGATTTTTAATTAGTTATGACTGATTTCAATCTCTGTGTCTATGAGAGATGTAGTATGAGCCTCCTGGGTTTATTTTATTTACTCAATACAATGAAACAGGTTATAAAACCATCTTAATTATAATTTAATTCAAGTGTAAAACTAATTCTATGCTGGTCACGTTTTTCAATAGTCTTTTTATTTTCTTTTGTTATATTGTTTGGCCATATATCCACTTTAAAGCATGAGTTCAAATACACTGAAGTACAATGAAAATATATTTAAGGGTCCTTGATCTATAACCACCGAAAGAGTACAGTCCTTGGTATATATAACCACCGAAAGAGTACAGTCCTTGGTATATATAACCACTGGAAGATACAATCCTTGGTATATATAACCACCGAAAGAGTACAGTCCTTGGTATATATAACCACTGGAAGATACAATCCTTGGTATATATAACCACTGGAAGATACAATCCTTGGTATATATAACCACTGGAAGATACAATCCTTG
>NW_013666158.1:253776-258708 GCF_000517525.1 Limulus polyphemus
CTTGGTCTATAACCACCAGAGTATTACAGTCTTTGGTCTATAGCCATTGGAACATTGCAGTCCTTGATCTTAACCAACAAACGATTACAGTCTTTGGTCTATAGCCATTGGAACATTGCAGTCCTTGATCTTAACCAACAAACGATTACAGTCTTTGGTCTATGACCACCTATCTCTAAATTCGCCCATAAGATTCAACCGCACAAAATATTTTCTTAGGAACTCCTTTGTGTTTTCATAATGGTAAGTTTTTAATGGTTGTATTTTTAACACTTTCAAATTGTACAGAAATTTATTTATAACTCATTCCATCAGTGATTTGCCCTTATAATTCACCCAGCAGGTGACGTGCAGACCTTTCACGATTTTGATTGGTCAACAAAGGGCGGTAACCAGTAGATTGGCCGCAGGTAATTCTATTGTTTATTCCTCTAAAGAAAAAGTAAGTAACGTTATTTTGATTACAGATCAGGGGTCGTCAAGCCAGGATGCTTTTGGAGAAAAGAGGGTCTAGTGTGGTTAGTAATTTTTGTACGTGCGTAGGATAATTACACTGTATGTATATATGTCTATGTATCTAACTTTGTTCCAGATATTCCCGCAAGGCAAAGAAACGCCTTGTAGTCTATGAAGTAATGCTATTACGAACATTTTTCTAAAGTGAAAACGCGCAGAAAAACTAATAAAGGTCATATACCAACCCTGTTTGAAGTATAAAAACAGAGAAGTGAGAGTCAGCCGTGCAATACATTAGAATGACTTTTATCCATGTTTTTTTTCTTACTATGTTTAAAAAAATGTTACAAATTAAGCTAGCATCAACATTATATATACATAAATATATGTGTAAATATAAGTTTATAAATAAAATATATTTCATTCATATACGTAAAGTTTAGAACAACAATACTCTCATTGGCCATTTGTCCAAGCACCGGGTGTATCACGCGAAGCTAGCTAAAATTAGAGGGCATTAAGCTGTGGGAAGGAAAGTTGCCATAGAAACAGCAAACCACGTGCGAAAATAATATCTATATACGTGTGTGGTATT
The DNA here is from genome assembly GCF_000517525.1 of Limulus polyphemus. NCBI lineage: Eukaryota > Metazoa > Arthropoda > Merostomata > Xiphosura > Limulidae > Limulus > Limulus polyphemus. The sequence goes on from NW_013666158.1 coordinate 254,828, forward strand.
ATTTTCATTCGCTAATAGCGAAAGAAACATGTTGTAACATGCTTCTCGCTGTTTGATTTCGCTGAAAAAGTTGCTAGTTTTATTTAATTGAAAAACAAAGGAAATACTGGGTGGTTTTAATTGGCTGAGGAAGAGTAGAAATGTTTAATACAGAATATATTCAGTTTTATAAATACTGGGTGGTTTTGATTGGCTGGGGAAGGGTAGAAATGTTTAATACGGAATATATTCAGTTTTATAAATACTGGGTGGTTTTAATTGGCTGAGGAAGGGTAGAAATGTTTAATACGGAATATATTCAGTTTTATAAATACTGGGTGGTTTTAATTGGCTGAGGAAGGGTAGAAATGTTTAATACAGAATATATTCAGTCTTTTAAACAGTTTGTAGCCTCTATGTTTGTGTGCCTTCATGTCAAAGACCGATAATCCGACTATCTTTTAGTTGCCACTTCCTTTCTGTGTCGCCACAAGTCTTGCTCTCCTTTAATCCTGTTTTGGCTATCTATCTTAATGACTGAAGAAGAGAAGAGAGTTCACGAGGTCAGGTTGGACGAAACAGGTTTTTGTGTGTATCGTAATAACGTTGACTAGGGTAAGCGTAGTCAGGGTTTTACGAGCTCCACCTGTCTCCTACACAATGTACGTGGAGCGTGCACGGGACACGGCGAAGTTACGTGTCCAAGATAGAATCGGCTGTATTGTACAGATTGAACACTATATATATATATTTATATATATATATCTAGCGTGTCTGTCTGCCTGAATGGCCGCCAGAAGGTTCGCTACGTGCTTCATGCTACGGAATAACCGAATTCTTTGTCCACGTTTTAAGTGCTTTTCTAGCTCATTTAGGTTCGACTGAAACATTCGTTTCTCCGTGATATGAGTCCACTGCTACGAATACCGGGTTATATGGACATTCCTGGCATTCCTTCTGCGTACCGTTTCCTCGTCACACAATTTAGTAATCCAGCAATTTCACGTCCAAGCGGTGACTTTAATATATTTCCAATTTCTTTCTTTCTTCTCCCCACTCCACCCTTTACGTTCGCTATAAGATCACATGAAACATCCGGGTATTAGGTAGGCAGACCTTCCCTTTGTTTCCATACTACACATCACCTCATCCTCCTTCATTAAAGTTGGTAGCAGCTAATGGTTAAAAGGCAGAAACCATTGTCATCTATCAATCATTTTTATTTCTAATACATACATCTAACGGTTCTCCAAGACTGCTTTTCTCCAGTTGAAGAATGGTGTTAGAAAGGTGGACATTGTGCTCAAAGCACTGCTCATGAATCCATCGTTATCTCTCCCTTGACACCCGTTCTCTTTTGTTTGTTTGTTTTTCCTACTTACTCATTAATTATGTCGTATTTTCATTTTTACGATACTTACCCATTAACTCTGTCGGGTGTATATTTTGATCATATTTACCCATCAATCCTGTTGCGCATTTATTTTCATCATATTTACCCATTAACCCTGTCGGGTTTTTATTTTAACAATATTTACTTATTAACTTTGTCAGGTGTTTACCTTATTTGCCCGAATACATTAAGCACCCAATTTGGAAAGGTTAAATTGAAGAAAATTTGTTTTTTACACATCATTTGTACAAAATTTATCGCCCCCCCCCCCAGTGGTACAGCGGTACGTCTGCGGACTTATAACGCTAAAAACCGGGTTTCGATACCCGTGGTGAGAAGAGCACAGATAGCTCTTTTTGTAGCTTTGTGCTTAACTATAAACAAACAAAATGTATTGAACAGTTTCCAAATACAGTAAACAACTATCGATGTATTAAACATTTTTGGAAATTTTTCACTGAATTTTTTTTACGTGTCAATTTTACAAAATTTTTTAAACATTTATGCGTGGTAATACACTAAGCTAATCATTCATCTTTCAATAAATCTTTGTCATCGCTACCATCGGATTTGCTTCTTTGAACCTTTGTTTCATCCTCTTCTGATTCCCACAGCATTTTAATGGTCCGTTCCATCCATTGTATTGGATATTCAGCTTTTTTTTAAACATTTAATAATGCTTTAATGATTTTCGGTGGTAGCTTCTAGTAAAACACCTAACAAAATTGAAAGTGCGCGAATATAATGCGCAATCAATTTTTCGGGAGGTATTTGGAGGGGAAAAAGTGCGCATTATATTCGGGAATACGGTATTTTGATCATATTTACCCATTAATACTGTTGGGCATTTATTTTAACAATACTTACACATTAATCTTATCGGGTTTTTATTTTTACCAGATTTACCCATTAACTCCGTCGAGTATTTATTTTTACCATACTGTTTATTAACTTTATCCTTTCTCGCGTTTTAGTCTGGTACGACTGGTACACTTGATTTGTTCTGTTTGAAGTTATGCACAAAGCTACACAATGGGCTATCTGTGCTCTGCCCACCACAGGTATCGAAACCAGGTTTCTAGCGTTGTAAGTCCGTAGACATACTGCTGTGCCACTAGGGGGCTCGTGTTTTGGAAGTTTCAGTTTTTGAGTTCAACAACTCTGTTTAATATATTCTTAAGTATCTTTTTTTTTAAGAATATTGTTCCTCAATGGCTCAACGAAAGCTTTAGGTCTTATAATTCCAAAATTCAGGGTTCGATCCCTGTGGTGCAGATAGCCTATTGTGCAAATTTGCGTTAAAATATCAGCATCTTATTTGAAATAAATGTGAAAGACTTTAATTAAAATACGTTGCCATAAATCAAATCATATTTTCGTCGTTGTTAAAAATTAACAATAATTCAACCCTTTCAAATAATTTACTCTAGACTATCAACACCAATAACCTTGCTTGCTTGAACTAGCGCACGGGACAAGAGAGAGGTAGCATTCATACAATATGAACAGTAAATCTGAAATAGTTCCTTCCATCTGTCATCATTCGAAGAACTGCACTTTAATGTTGTTTTTCTTTTCTTTGGTTTTTGAGAAGTTGGCACAGACGCTTGTGTTAAAAAAAACACATCATCTGCCTACGTGACAGAAGAAAGGTATAAAAATTTATTTATAAAAAAGAAAGATAAATTTTCAGTATGACATTTAATGGGGTGAGATGACTAAACATTAGTATACAGATACAATTTCAGGTAGTACACAGATACGACTGGTCAGTATTTCAGGAACTACACAGATTCTATTCGTCAGTATTTCAGGAACTACACAGATTCTATTGGTCAGTTTTCAGGAAGTACACAGATTCTATTGGTCAGTATTCCCGATACATAGATTCTACTTGTCAGTGTTTCACGTGACAACTAAACTGTGCACAGCATGCGAGAAGCGTTGCTAGGCGGGGACATTGAAAGCTCAGGAGTTTATACTGTACGTAAAATACTGTAAACCGTGCTGATCGTCCTAGATTTGTTCTTAACTGATATAAAGCAATAACCTCAGAGTGCTGTTCGTCCAGGATTTGTTCTTAACTGATATATAGTGTTAACTTCAGAGTGCTGATCGTCCTGGATTTTTTCATAACTGATATAAAGTGTTAACCTCAGAGTGCTGATCATACTTGATTTGTTCTTCACTGATTTAAAGTATTAATCCATTAAATAGATAAGGTTATTTTTTATCATCAATTCACTCATTATTTCCATTTTATTATATAATATTATGATATAATTCTCTTATAAGTGAAATACACGCAAGCTTTACTGCTCTGCAACTTAACAAGTAAAATGTCTAAATTATTACTCTAGACATTTTACACGGCACTCTGTCACTATCTTGCATAATATTTACAACATTACACCTCTGGACATCTTACATGACGCATTGTCACTATATTGTAAAATGTTTATATTATTACACATCTGGTTTGTTTGTTTTGTTTTTTTAATTTCGCGCA
>NW_013666158.1:259677-261237 GCF_000517525.1 Limulus polyphemus
CCTGCGAAAGCTGGCACAAGACTTGGAAAGTATGGCACACAAGGCTTACCCAACTGCACCACCCGATCTCCTCAAGTTATTGCTGAGAGATCAGTTTGTAGACGCCTTGGACAGTCCACAACTGAAGATACAAGTGAAGCAAGCACACCCTTCTACTATGCAGGATGCAATGGTCAGAGCTCTCGAATTTGAATCCTACGTTAAGTCCAGCACAGAGGTACCAAGGTTGGTACACTCATCAGGATTCAAGGCCAGAAAAGGTCAGCTTTCAGAGAGGTTTGAGGGACTTTGCTGGCACTGTAACAAACCTGGGCACAAGAGAGCTCAATGCTGGAAACTTCAACACAGAGGAGGTGCCACAGCAGGAAAGGCTGGTATCCAGAAAAGTTGTTGGAACTCTGGAAAGCAAGGACATATGAGGAGCCAGTGTAAGAAGAATATTACCAACAAGTCAGCCTCAAAGAGACCAGTAGTGGTTGGTGTTGAGGGACACTCATCAAACCCCATCGTGAAAGTCCCAACAGCTAGGTGTAGAATGCCAAGTACACACAGTGTCTATGTGACAGGAAAGCTGGATGGCCAAAGGTGCAACATTGTCATAGATTCTGCGTCTCAGCAAACCCTTGTGAGCATCAAGGTGTTAGATCACGAAGGAGTACAAGAAGCCATACAGAATCTTAGTGGTGTGACAGGACATTCTGCAAGGTTGTGAGGACCAGTGTGGATAACCATTGAGCTCATGGGCATAAAGAACAGACAGAATGTATACTTGGCTGGCATTGAAGACGAATGCATATTAGGATTGGACTACTTACTACCGAGGAAGTTTGTAATTAATTTTGATAAAATGACGTTTGGGAACAACAAATGTCAAGTTCCGGTAACTGTTAAAAGAGAGGTTGAACTAATTAGGTGCCATCAAGGTGAAGTCAAAGTGACTGAAGAAGTTGATGATGGTGAAATGGAACCGGGTATAGATATTAAATCAGAGCATGAAGCCACTGGATACACTCCAACAAAGTTGATGTTTGGGCGGGAACTTCGGTTGCCAGTGGATCTGTTAACAGGGCGCCCACCTTATGAAGAGTTGCCTGAAAATGTGTCAGAGTTTGTGAAAGTGTTATCGGAAAGGATGGATGATATTCACCATCAAGTGCGTTCAAACTTGAAAACGTCTGCTGATTCCATGAAGTTATCTTATGATAAGAGATTCACCATCAAGTGCACTCAAACTTGAAAACGTCTGCTGATTCGATGAAGTTATCTTATGATAAGAGATCTACTGAAGTTAGCTTTGTACCAGGAGACAAGGTGTGGTTGTATAATCCCAGGAAGACCAAAGGGAAGTCTCCTAAGTTATCTTCTCCATGGGAAGGCCCATATGAAATAGTGGATCGTCTCTCAGACGTGACTTTCCGGATAAAATGTGGTCAGCGAGGTAAGCCAAAGGTGGTGCATGCCAACAGGCTTTGTTGTTATCACGGTCCAGAGCATTTCAGTTGGAACGAAGTGAACAACAAAACAAATGTTGCTGCTGAAGACACGTCACCTGAAAAAGCC